>NC_092175.1:763562-980207 GCF_045791955.1 Oncorhynchus clarkii lewisi
CCTCTTAAAGCTAGGGGTCAGAATAAATAGCGTGCCCAATTTCAACTTCCTGCTACTCATGCCAGGAATATAAGATATGCATATTATGCATAGATCTGGATAGAAAACACTCTGAAGTTTCTAAAACTGTTTGAATCATGTCTGTGAGTATAACAGAACTTATGTAGCAGGCAAAACCCCGAGGACTAACTGTTCAGATATTAAATTTTTTTCCCATCTCTGTTCACTATATTGTCTTTGCCATTGGATTTCCAGTTCCTACCGCTTCCACACTATGTCGCCAGTCTTTGGAATATGGTTGAGGTTATTCCTCTGTGCATTGAAGAAGTAGGCCAACTCGGAACCGGGGACACTTTTGTGAGTTGCGCAAGACGTGAAAAGCAGAGCTGGTTTCTTTTCGTTCATGTATTGAATACAGATTGCCCCGTCTACAATTTGATTGATTATTAACGTTTAAAAATACCTAACGTTGCATTACAAATGTAGTTTGAAATATTTTGGCAAAGTTTATAGGCAACTTTTGAGATATTTTGTAGTGACGTTATGTTTTTGTAAGCTGTTTTTTTCTGGATCAAACAAGCTTTATAAATGGACATTTTCGATATATATGGACGGAATTAACCGAACAAAAGAACCAATTGTGATGTTTATGGGACATATTGGAGTGCCAACAAAAGAAGCTTGTCAAAGGTAATGCATATTTTATATTTTATTTCAGCGTTTTGTGTAGCGCCTGCTACGCTAGCTCCTTTGTTTACTGCTGGTGCAGATGGGTGCAGGCTGTCAGATAATAGCTTTTATGCTTTCGCCGAAAAGCATTTTTAAAATCTGACATGTTGGCTGGATTCACAACGAGTGTAGCTTTAATTGAGTATCTTACATGTGTGATTTAATGAAAGTTTGAATTTTATGGCATTTTATTTGAATCTGGCGCTCTGCATTTCCCCTGGCAATTGGCCAGTTGAGACGCTAGCGTCTCCCATATCCATAGGAGGTTAAAAGTTGTAATTTCTCCCGCTCTCATTCAAGACCCTATCCAGGGCCCGCTTGATCAAGAAACAAGCCCCCGGGCTTTGTCTATAGACTCTGATACAAAGGTTGCGAAGAAAAAGGTCAAACGCTTCATTAAAGCCAAGCCCACTCAAAATCGGAAAAGTCCATCTGCTTCCACGTTGAACCGAAATGGCACATCACGTCATTGCGAACGACCACTCCACTTTGTGGGGAATATGTCCACTAACCACAAATCTAAACGGCCATACCTGGAAACAGTCCTGGAGGACTGCTTAACTTGTCATGCGCTAATTGATTCGGGTGCGACAATATCGCTCATCTCTCAAACATTGTTTGATGATCTTAAAAGGGCTTTGAAGCCAACTAAACGTTGGTTAAAAGTGGAACGATGCGACACGACACTTCGAGGGGTCACTCAGACTACCCCGCCTCTCACATTGAGAGTCATGCTGAAACTACACTTCAAGAACGTATCGCTCGTTCACCCTGTGTATGTTACCAGCCTCGAAACTGTACCCCTGCTACTTGGAGCAGACTTGATGGATCGGTTACTCCCATTGATGGATTGGAAAACCAACCAGGTATGGTCACAGGCCACCGTGCCTTCTCCACTGACCACACTGTCTTCCCCTAACGCTAGCTGCAACGCAGTCATTCACGAGGGGTATCTGTCGAAAGAACCCCCTGGGAAAAAGACGTTTAGAAACCTCTTGGGGCAGAATCCGATCCAAGGAGATATTACGATATCTCGACACATTCCATCAGCCAACTTGATTGACCATTCTTTTCACGATTTCGAGTCAGCTGTCTCTGTGAATACGCAACTTCCCTCCTCCTTGCAGTCGTGCAATACGGTAGTTGAGATGAACTCCTCTTGCCCTTCGGACACTTCCGCAAGCACTGCAGCCGTCTCAGCAAGAAAAACATTGATGCGCAGAGTATACTCTGATTCCGATGATACACCTTCCGCTTTGTTGGGGACTGTCGTCCCTTACAATGTCACTAATGGCGTCAGTCCAGCAACTGACCCGATGACTCCCACTGGTGAAACACTTTGCGATATCACAGACAGATATCTTCGTCTCAGTTCGCAGGTACTGAAGGGGTTGCCACACGCGGACGTGGTGGTTACTGACATGCCTCGACAGCCACTGAGCGTTTTGAAGCACAAACACCAGGAGAGTTGGTTGAAAGGTTACAGCCATTCTCATAACAACGCGGCCGCTGACAACTCGTACATAGGGTTCGACCTTTTCGTTTGCGCCTCGGACACCAACACCACCCGCTGGTGGGGGGGTCGGGAGACACAAAGGGGGGGGAACAGTAGCCCAGACCCATGATGAGCCTCATCGAGGCCGGTGGGGGGGGTCGAGACTACGGACAACATTGTACGAGGCCGCTAGAGCATAAATCAAATCTAGTTGTAAACTCCCCTATGAGAACAGTGAGGAGCAGACAGGCCCCTAGACGGGGATTATCTTAGAACACATCTAACATAGTACTGAGGTGTACCACACTGGTCGTAAAGGAAGTCCAGTGGACTTGTCCAACTCCAAAACAAATGGCAACAATAATCATTCCTTGCCATGTGTAGGTTCAACTACAATACAACTAGTAAAATACTCCAATCATGTGTTCCGGTAGTATAATATTTCAGAATAAATCGGTAAGATAACTGGTCCCTTTGAGCAGCAGTACCAATACCAGCGACAGTCAGTCAGTCCAGCTACAATCAGTAGGATAACTGGTCCCTTTGAGCACCAGTACCAATACCAGCGACAGTCAGTCTAGCTACAATCAGTAAGAAGGTTAGAGACCTAACCAATCAAATTACCCCTAACAACAGCGACATAGGAGTCACTCAGAGTGCAACACGTGGAAGGGAATCTCCAGTGCACTCTTCCAATGGTTAACACACAGGTCACTAATAAATAGAATCCTCCATTCAGGAGGAAAATGATTAGAATCATTAACCACAATCCAATTAGGATTTATGCTAAGATCACTTAAGGGTCCAAGCAAAATACCAGCCTTAGTAAATAAAGTTGAACATTTACTTCTTGGCCTTTGACTCTACAGCACTCACCAGTTTTCTTCCCAGAAGTCCATAGGTCATCCCTGTAGACTGCCCAAAACTAGTGCCTTACAGCTGTAGACAAATCATATAGTTATCAACTTAGGATAGTGCCTAAGCAACACACCAAGTAGGAAAACCCTAGATATGGCATTAGAGACAATGCCATGATAGTCATTTTGCCAGAACATTGGACGTATATAGAATACAGTCCAATTAGATTATTTTTGTGTGAGAACTATATTTTGTATATCTTTTGTTTATGCTTCCATTCCTTTTCGGTTCAGTTCCTTTGACACTTAGGAAGTGATAGAGCCATAAACAAAGTCCCCATACAACCATCGCTTAGTGCCACAACGCCGCTCATTGGAGAATGAATGTACGGCGATCACCAACCAGGACATCCCCTGGCCCTCCCTTGGGGTACTTTGCAGCTTCCAGGGAACCTACCAAGGTTCATCACTAGAAGGGACCGCAACGGCGATCACCAACCGGACATCAACTGCCATCCTTGTGGTGGACTGCTCCGCTTTCAGAGAAGCCTACCAAGTTCAACCACCAAAGGGGACCTCAACGATGATCTACAAACAGGACATCACGTGTTCATGATATTATGTTGATTTGAAACTTGCATGACATTGGCCTCTTTGGGTATAGCAAGCCCCCCCCCTGCCTCCTTCAACTAGGCTGCTGTGGTCAGAGGTCGTAAATTCCTGAAAAGACCTCATGGACACACAGTTATAGAGAATAGTTTTTCATGGAGACAAAGGAAATCCTTCCACCTCACAGAACTTGAGGTAATAACAAATTACATGTTCCGGAGAAAGTGTAAAAGATCGGTGAAGAATTATAACTTTGTTATCTGAATACTTTCCTTGGTGCCCCGACTTCCTAGTTAATTACAGTTACATGATTATTCATTTTAATCGTGTAATACTAATTACAGGAAAAACTAAGTCTTCAATTTAACTAAACTAAGTCTTCAGCTTGGAAAATTCCAGAAAATGAGTCAATTGGAGGTATACCTGAGGAAGTATTTCAAGGCCTACCTTCAAACTCAGTGCCTCTTTGCTTGACATCATGGGAAAACCAAAAGAAATCAGCCAAGACCTCAGAAAAAAAATTGTAGACCTCTACAAGTCTGGTTCATCCTTGAGAGCAATTTTAAAAACGCCTGAAGGTACCATGTTCATCTGTACAAACAATAGTACGCAAATATAAACACCATGGGACCAGGCAGCCGTCATACCGCTCAGGAAGGAGACGCGTTCTGTCTCCTAGAGATGAACGTACTTTGGTTCCCAAAAAGTGAAAATCAATCCCAGAACAACAGCAAAGGACCTTGTGAAGATGCTGGAGGAAACAGGTACAAAAGTATCTATATCCACAGTAAAACGAGTCTAATATCGACATAAGGCCGCTCAGCAAGGAAAAAGCCACTGCTCCAAAACTGCCATTAAAAAGCCAGACTACGGTTTGCAACTGCATATGGGGACAAAGTTCGTACTTTTTGGAGAAATGTCCTCTGGTCTGATGACACAAAAATAGAACTGTTTGGCCATAATGACCATCGTTATGTTTGGAGGAAAAAGGGGGATGCTTGCAAGCCGAAGAACACCATCCCAACTGTGAAGCACAGGGGTGGCAGCATCATGTTGTGGGGGTACTTTGCTGCAGGAGGTACTGGTGCACTTCACAAAATAGATGGCATCATGAGGGAAGAAAATTATGTGGATATATTGAAGCAACATCTCAAGACATCAGTTTGGTTGCAAATGTGTCTTCCAAATGGACAATGACCACAAGCATACTCCCAAAGTTGTGGCAAAATGGCTTAAGGACAACGAAGTCAAGGTATTGGAGTGGCCATCACAAAGCCCTGACCTCAATCCTATAAAACATTTGTGGGCAGAACTAAAAAAGCGTGTGCGAGCAAGGAGGCCTACAAACCTGACTCAGTTACACCAGTTCTGTCAGGAGGAATGGGCCAAAATTCACTCAACTGATTGTGGGAAGCTTGTGGAAGGCTACCCAAAACATTTGACACAAGTTAAACAATTTAAAGGCAATGCCAACAAATACTAATTGAGTGTATGTAAACTTCTGACCCACTGGGAATGTGATGAAAGAAAAGCTGAAATAAATAATTATCTCTACTATTATTCTGACATTTCACATTCTTAAAATAAAGTGATGATTCTAACTGACCTAAGACAGGGAATTTTTACTAGGATTAAATGTCAGCAATTGTGAAAAACTAAGTTTAAATGTATTTGGCTAAGGTGTATGTAAACTTCAGACTTCAACTGTACACTTTCACCACACCTCCCAACTAGCATTAACCACAAAACAGAGCAATGTATTACATCTAGCCTACTGCACAGTGTACATCAATGTCTGCATTCAGTCAGTCTGGAAGGAATTCTGCTTATTTGAGGTCAATTTCAGCTTGACGTCAGAGATGAGTTTTAGTTCAATATCACCTTAAGTTCTAGATTGAATAGAGCCCTCAGTCATGGTTTCTATCAAACCTAGTTGTATGTTATAATCTTACCTTAGCTTCCCATTCCATTCCTGCCATGGAGATACCCAGGAGAAGGATGATGGTGATGGTGCCGATGATTCGGATGTCATTGATCTCATCTGTCATAATGCAATCCACGCTCTGAGAAATCACAGGAGAATACTAACGTCACTGTCAGACCAAGAGGTAGGAGAAACACTCAAATTCATAGCTGGCTGTCGGTGTTACTGTGATACAGTTGAAAAATAAAATATTTTGCTTTACTTTTATTTTCAACTTCTTTACAACTGAGTTTGAAACTTAACTCGCAAAATGGAATGTAAAATGCAACATACATTTTTTACCAACCCCATCTAAAAAGGCGGAAAAACATCTGACCAAATGTTATTACAAAAAATAAAAACACTACTGAAATGCAAAACAAATTCAGGGGCATGAAATTCTGATGAACAGAGAAAACAATTCATTATCCTCTGACCAATTTCATTCAGCTTACACTTGACGCCAATGGCACACTGCAATCAGCAAAGTGCTGGATGATGCCGTGAGGAAGGATTGGGTGACTTACTCCGAGGAGCTCCACAACCGTCTCGGCGAAGCCCACCACGTACATGGCGACAGCCACAGCGTTGGCAAAGGCAAAGATCAGACCAATGGAGCCGCCAAACTCTGGCCCCAAACTTCTGGATATCAAATAATATGCCCCTCCTGCAAAGAGACAGATGGACGAAGCATTTAATTTAATTAGTCCCAGAAAGGCGAAACACATATTGTTTAATCAAATAACTGTATTATGTAGGCTAGCCTACTGAATTTGCATACATCAGGAAAACTAACTGCAGGACAGCCTAGTACACTCATCTTAACGACACCCTTAAAACAACATATCTGCTCAAACGAGTGGATAGGATGTAGGAGCTCCAAGATGGGAGCCAAATTAATTGACATATTTAGCTGCACAATGAGTTTGTAGTGTGACAGGCTGAGTAGAGATCCTCGTTGATCTCTCTTTATACAACCTCTCTGCTGATAGCTTTGGAGAGCACCTCAAGTGCTCATACAGACACGAGTGGGGGACAAGACAAAGGAAGGACCCAAAACGACTGATCTCTGAGGGCATGAGTGGGTGGACAAATTAATGTGGGGTCATGCTTGAGCACATGGGGGATATTTTGCTGGCTCTATTCGTTCCACCTACATTCAAATCTAGTTTTATTGGTCACATACACATATTTTAGCAGATGTTATTGCGGGTGTAGCGAAATGCTTGTGTTCCTAGCTCCAAAAGTGCAGTAATGTCTAACAATATACAACATTACACACAAATCTAAAAAAAAAGAATAGAGTCAATAAATATATAAATATTAGGACGAGCAATGTCGGAGTGGGATTGACTAAAATACAGTAGAATAGAATATGTATGAAACAGACCATAGCCTTTTTGCATTCCACCGAAGGGTAATGGATTAGCCTACTTCAAAAGAAAATCAATTCAGGAGGAGCGGATGTTGAAATTAGATAGTGTGCGTGTTTTGGTTACTCTGCTGCTCGAGACAAAACAATAGCCACTACATGGAGCCTCTCTTGCCGCCTGTAGCCCGAAAACAATCTGGCTGCGGTAGACTGGAAACCTTATGAAAATGAATCGAATAGGCGGTCTCCAGGAGGAGTACACTACAGAAAACACAAATATCCTTTACTACAATATGATTTCATCACCAGCGCACTTTAAAATGAATCTAATCCTTTGTTTTCCTCTGCCCTCGCCCATGTGGAGAGTGTCCTAATATCCATTTCAGACCTCCCTGCCAGCACTGGTCTCTTTCAGTGACTTGAGGGAGAACTGCTGCAAATTTAGAAACACAATACTGAATTTCCCCTCATGCTGCGACAACTGGGACCAATGTGTGGACAGTGTTTCCCCCCTCCTTCAT
The DNA here is from genome assembly GCF_045791955.1 of Oncorhynchus clarkii lewisi. NCBI lineage: Eukaryota > Metazoa > Chordata > Actinopteri > Salmoniformes > Salmonidae > Oncorhynchus > Oncorhynchus clarkii. The sequence continues at coordinate 771,109 of NC_092175.1, forward strand.
TCGACTCCAAATAAATCAGGGAACATCTCATCGAAGCCCTCAACTGATAATACATATTCCGTTCCGTGGATGATGGTACTGATAGCCAAGTCCAGCTGGTGAAAATCACACCTGTAATTCCATATCCAAACACAGGAGACTAACCAAATGTCACACGAGCCGGCCACTGCTCTGCGGGACCCAGGTTTGTATGGATTCCAGAGAAAAGTTAAAAGGTTAGCCTATCAGTAGTGTGGGAGACCTCAGCCCCATTCATCCAAGAAAAGGCCAGAACAAAACCACACCAAATAAAAATCAGCATGAAGCGACCTTGTGCAACTCATGAGAAATATATTAAGGTGGAATTATAAATGCAAAACTGAGCCTTGAGCGGACTGTTGGGAGAGCCATCTCTTGAATTATTATAATTTTTTTTACAGTATTAATCTATTGATATGGGAGGCTCATTTCTATGTACCAATATCCAAGTCGAGTGTTCGGAAGTGCCAAGATCAGACAGCGCTGGTAAAAACTGTAAAGGGAAATTCCACGGTAACTGGTTGATGCCGAGACTCAGATTTTTCACTTTAAAATGTGTCAAACAAGACTTAATTTCCACTGAACATTTTACAAAAACAATGATGATCGTCCTTGTCCTCAGTCACCTAATCTAAAGCCTTATTATAAATAACAAGACATTGCAAACGGTTAATGATTTATGAGAAGCATATTTATTAATACTCTATATGTACACAAAAGTATGTGGACACATCTTCAAAATTAGTAGATTTGGCTATTTCAGCCACACAGGTTGTTGATGGGTGTATAAACTCGAGCACACAGCCATGCAATCTCTATGGACAAACATTGGCAGTAGAATTTCCTTACTGAAGAGCTCAGTGACTTTCAACGTGGCACCGTCATAGGATGCCACCTTTCCAACAAGTCAGTTTGTCAAATTTCTGCCCTGCTAGAGCTGCCTCGGTCAACTGTAAGTGCTGTTATTGTGACATGGAAACGCCTAGGAGCAACAATGGCTCAGCCGCAAAGTGGTAGGCCACACAAGCTCACAGAACGGGACTGCCACGTGCTGAAGAGTGTAAAATGTGTCTGTCCTTGGTTGCAAGACTCACTCTCGAGTTCCAAACTGCCTCTGGAAGCAACGTCAGCACAAGATCTGTTCATCGGGAGCTTCATTAAATGGGTTTCCATGGCTGAGGATGCGTTAGCTGGAGTGGTGTAAAGCTTGACGCCATTGGACTCTGGAGCAGTGGAAACATGTTCTCTGGAGTGATGAATCACGCTTCACCATCTGGGTTTGGCGGATGCCAGGAGAACGCTACCTGCCCCAATGCATAGTACCAACTGTAAAGTTTGGTGGAGGAGGAATAATGGTCTAGGGCTGTTTTTCATGGTTCAGGCTAGGCCCCTTAGTTCCAGTGAAGGGAAATATTAACGTTACAGCATACAATGACATTCTAGAAATTATGTAATTCCAGCTTTGTGGCAACAGTTTGGGGAAGACCCTTTCCTGTTTCAGCATGACAATGCCCCTGTGCACAAAGCGAGGTCAATACAGAAATGGTTTGTCGAGATTGGTGTGGAAGAACTTGACTGGCCTGCACAGAGCCCTGACCTCAACCCCATCAAACATCTTTGGGATGAATTGGAACACTGACTGCGAGCCAGGCCTAATCGCCCAACAACTCCATATTAATGCCCATGAATTTGGAATGGTATGAATACAGATATGTTTATGAACTGAACAAGTTTAATTGAATTTCTTGCATTGTGAATGTAATTTGTTCATTGTGTCATGTCTTCTTTCCATTGGCTGATGCATTGTGGGAATTTGTATTTAATCCCTGTGCGTTGTTGTTGTTTGGACAAGACAGACAGGTAACAGGTTGGCATGATGCCGGGTTTACAGGCATGATTGGAACCTGGGTTTTCTTTTGAGGGACAGTGAGGACTGCAGACTAATTCTACAAGATGGAGGTCGACAACGTGACAGGGGAGTCGCAGGATGCGGCTAATTACTTATGGTTCTGTCTGAACGCCGAGGGCGACCAGATTTGGGCGACTGCTGAGCTGGTGGGGTGCATCATCGAGGACTCCCACCGCCGTGGCAGCGCTAAGTATGTGCCTACCCAGACAGGAATCTGTTAGCGAGGCTAGGCCAGGTAGAGCAGATCTTAGTGGAGGTGCTGGAGGTCGACCTACCGATAGGGGGGGCTGTGATGGTGATGGTTCCACTGTCCAAGCTGTTGTCTCCTGTGCTGCTGTCCACTCCTGGAGGAGAGGATGAGCATTCCCTGTCTGTTGGTGAGGTCCCTGATCTACCTGTCCCTGAGCTACCTGTCCCTGCTCTACCTGTCCGTGATCTACCTGTCCCTGATCTACCTGTCCCTGATCTACTGCTAGCTGATATACCTGTCCCTGATCTACTGCTCCCTGAGCTACCTGTCCCTGATCTACTGCTCCCTGATCTACCTGTCCCTGATCTACTGCTCCCTGATCTACCTGTCCCTGATCTACTGCTCCCTGATCTACCTGTCCCTGATCTACCTGTCCCTGATCTACTGCTCCCTGATACACCTGTCCCTGATCTACCTGTCCCTGATCTACTGCTCCCTGATCTACCTGTCCCTGATCTACTGCTCCCTGATCTACCTGTCCCTGATCTACTGCTCCCTGATCTACCTGTCCCTGATCTACTTGTCCCTGAACTACTGCTCCCTGCTCTACCTGTCCCTGCTCTACCTGTCCCTGATCTACTGCTCCCTGATCTACTGCTCCCTGATCTACCTGTCCCTGCTCTACCTGTCCCTGCTCTACCTGTCCCTGATCTACTTCTCCCTGATCTACCTGTCCCTGATCTACCTGTCCCTGATCTACCTGTCCCTGAGCTACCTGTCCCTGCTCTACCTGTCCTTGCTCTACGGCTCCCTGATCTACCTGTCCCTGATCTACCTGTCCCTGATCTACTGCTCCCTGCTCTACCTGTCCCTGATCTACTGCTCCCTGATCTACCTGTCCCTGATCTACCTATCCCTGATCTACCTGTCCCTGCTCTACCTGTCCCTGAGCTACCTGTCCCTGCTCTACCTGTCCTTGCTCTACGGCTCCCTGATCTACCTGTCCCTGATCTACCTGTCCCTGATCTACCAGTCCCTGCTCTACCCGTCCCTGCTCTACTGCTCCCTGATCTACCTGTCCCTGATCTACCTGTCCCTGATCTACTGCTCCCTGATCTACTGCTCCCTGATCTACTGCTCCCTGATCTACTGCTCCCTGATCTACCTGTCCCTGATCTACCTGTCCCTGATCTACCTGTCCCTGATCTACTGCTCCCTGATCTACCTGTCCCTGATCTACTGCTCCCTGATCTACTGCTCCCTGATCTACCTGTCCCTGATCTACCTGTCCCTGATCTACCTGTCCCTGATCTACCTGTCCCTGATCTACTGCTCCCTGCGGTCAGTGAGTCTGAGCTGCAGCGGTGTGATGTTTCTAACTTGTCAATGGAAGGGGCTGTTTCTGAGTCGGTGATGGTTCCGGTGTTTCGGGCCACATTTAGGAAAGGAGTGTGCCGACCTTACTGTTACTGCACCAGAAGCACATTTATCAACATGTGTGCTGGTATAAAATATGTTTATGAACTGAACATTTCCTGCATTGTGAACGTTCTTAATTGATCATCATGTCAATTCTTCCTCCCATTGGCTAGTGCATTGTGGGAATGTATTATTTAAACCCTGTCATTATTGTTGTTGTTTGGACAAGACGAGACAGACAGATTGGCATGATGCCGGGTTTACAGGCATGATTGGAACCTGGGTTTTCTTTTGAGTTTATTAGGCCTACCTTTTTGTTCATTGTCCTGTTTGTTTTTGTAAATACTTGTACAGTCGCCAGCTTAGTATCTTCACGTTTGCTAATAAAAAGCCTTATTACTCCGGGCAAGAAAAAACACATCTTACTCGTATACCCCCTCACTGTTCTAATCCAACAGCATGGTCAACCTCACAAACACATTTACTTGAAGAACATCGCAGATGCCAAGTTTGGTAACAGAATGATGGTTTATGTTGTTGGTGCCACCATGGAAGATGGCAGGAGCTGGTGCATCCAGAGCATTTTAAATATGTCGGTGAGTCTCTGTTCTGTGGCGCACGAGGTGATGAAGTTACACTTTTATGCAATTCAATACTAAATATTTGCCATCAGATATCTTAATGGCTTTCTGCCAGAAGTCAAAGTTCTCGATGAGTTGTCTGTGCAGCTTCCATTTTTTTCCCCTGTGGTTCCTACTAGCATTTTTTTTCTCCTTCTCCCCTCTGCTCCATGTACAAATGCTGCTATTCCTTCAGAAAAGCATGCATCACAACTTTTCATTTGCACAATCTCTCTTTTTCACTCTCAGACAGTCCTAGCTAAATTCTGGCTTGGGAAATTGATCTTTGCTAAGAAGACATGTTTCTTTATGACCATTTTAATTGAAAACAGTCCCAGTAAGGTACTTAATTGTTACCCAGAAATGATTTGATATTGAGATAAAAATGGCTGCATTGGACCTTTAAAGAAGCAAAGGTTCATACCTCCTCGTACAAAGCCGTTAGTCGCAATCGCTGAGGTCGAAAGGCCAGTGATGGTGGTCACAACTGTTGCCATGAGAACGATCACACAGGAGAGAACTGAAAGGAAATGGAGGACAAGATTAACTAGTGACAAAGCAAAATCAGCATTAACATTTTGACAAACTCCTAGGAGGAGAATAACTGCAATAATGAGCATCAATAAGCAGACCATTTGCTTGTTCAGCCTCTCACTCATATTCACACATGGGTTAGTGTTAGAAGGCCTGTGAATCGTAGCGGCGCCACTACAAAAACAAGCTAGTGTGTAACAGTTGCCTGCATGTGTTGCCGTGTGGCAACATTTAGCATCTGGATGGTAAATGGTCAAAAGGTGATGGGAGAAAGAGGGGTGGTTTGGTGGGATGGCTGGGGGTTCGGGTTGACGTTGTGTGTGAATTAAAACAGTAATTCACATGAACTCCCAAGATCTACTCCATGGTGTAGTCTTACCAATTCCCGCCTGGCCCACGATCCATGACATGCGGATGAAGAGCATCACGCCCCAAATGTTCAACATGCAGCGCACCTGCACAGAGGAAGGGGTGGCAGTTAGGATGCATGTGAGGTAACCGGAACACTCCACTCAACAAAGCACTTTCCAACGACCTGGCCTTGGAACATTGCTGGTGGGAATCAAGGCCAAGACTTTCTTGATGCAGGATCACAGTTTGACCTGAATGAATGTTAATGTTAAAATTGCAAACCTAGTTAAAGTAGAAGTTTCGCCCTGTTATCGACTTGTCTTAAAAATTGCGACAAGCACCAAGATTGCAACTTAATGTTAGAAGAAATGTTTAAAAAGTGATTTAAGTCCTGATTGAAGCCCTTCTCTTTAAAAGATAACATTTGAAAACCTGGCCAAGGCTGATGGAATGAAAAATGAAAAAATCAACTTTTAATGACTAGCCTCATTTAAAATCAAATCACTGTCAACCTCAAAGAGCATTCATCAGTATCTACCACAGTGTTATCAATTTCAGTGCAAATATCTTGTAATTGAGTAGTATAATAAACTCATTGATTAGCATCATACCCACCAGGAAACTTTTCTCTAGTCAGAATTTGGAATACAGAACAAAAGTAGGTGTGGCACAATTACCGTGTACCCGAAAGTTATGGATGAAGATCGTCGTGAAAGTAAAATAAGTCATAACCGCATTTTTGTATTATTTTGGAATGAACTGAAGACAGGACAGCCAGGCATTCGTACGGTTGAGTTCGTTTCTTCAGTAACATGGACTCCTAACAACATGATGAAACTTTGTTGCTCCTTGCTGAAACAATGAAGGTGTTGTAGCGAACAAGTCTTGGGTTTCTCGGCAACGCCCCCTCTCCCTGTAGCAGCAGCAGCAGCACACATAGAAAGAGAATGTGCTTGGAACATCTAACCCTGGCAATTTGACACGTAAACTCATGGGTACACTCGCAGTGGCCACCTGGTATTGTGATGCAATCATTTCCATGGTAATGTAAAATATTAATTCAAATGATGTCACATCAGATTCCGCCTGCACTGATCGGTCTTGTATCTCGCAAAGGACAATGGGATTGAGCTAACGTAGTCCGGCTACAATGGACTGCCACAACATCCAAAACTATTACCTAGGTGACATCAAAGATCTAAGATAAAAAATGGGGGGTTGCCCCATTTTCATCTTGCTAAGGAATATTGTGCTTCAAATGAACAGTATTTCTGAAGTTTGACTATGGGCACGAAAGCTAGCATTTATTTCTTTATTTTTCTTAAATTTTTTATAACCTTTATTTAACTAGACAAGTCAGTTAAGAACAAATTCTTACTTACAATGACGGCCTAGTGGGTTAACTGCCTTGTTCAGGGGCAGAACAACAGATTGAATCCCCAAGCTGACAAGGTAACAATCTAGCAACCTTCCGGTTACTGGCCCAACGCTCTAACCACTAGGCTACCTGCCGCCCCAACTTGTCAGCAACAGTGGAGCCAGTCACTGAAATGTTATTTGATTATCTGCATGTCTACAACTTCAGGGTCATTTAAACAGGCTTGAAAGCTTTTTATGTCAGTGAAGGAAGCGCTAGTTACAAGGAAGCGCTAGTTACAAGAGTTAGCTACACAGTGGATCAAGTCACTGCACTGACGACCAACGTCCTTGCACAGAATGTGTTTTTATTTTCTCACAATTACAAACTATTAACTGTCACAGCGTTTGTAATAATTTCTCTAGCTAGTTATTCTGCCTATTTCATGGAGAGTCAAATGAGCGCGCAGAGCTATAAAACAAATTAGGATTCATTCAAGGATTTTTCTATTTTCTACATTGTAGAATAATAGTGAAGACATCAAACCAATGAAATAACACCTATGGAATCATGTGGTAACCAAAAAAAAGTGTTAAACAAATATATTTGAGATTCTTCAAAGTAGCCACCCTTTGCCTTGATGACAGCTTTGCACACTCTTGGCATTCTCTTAACCAGGAATGCTTTTCCAACAGTCTTGAAGGAGTTCCCACATATGCTGAGCACTTGTTGGCTGCTTTTCCTTCACTCTGCGGTCAAACTCATCCCAAACCATCTCAATTGGGTTGAAGTCCATCACTCTCATTTTTGATCAAATAGCCCTTACACAGTGTTACGTCATTGTCCTGTTGAAAAACATATGATAGTCCCACTAAGTGCAAACCAGATGGGATGGCGTATCGCTGCAGAATGCTGTGGTAGCCATGCTGGTTAAGTGTGCCTTGAATTCTAAATACATCACCATCAAAGCACCATCACACCTCCTCCTCCATGCTTCATGGTGGGAAGCACACATGCAGAGATCAACCGGTCACCTACTCTGCGTCTCAAAGACACGGCGTTTGGAACCAATAATCAAAAATTTGGACTCATCAGACCAAAGGACAGATTTCCACCGGTCTAATGTCCATTGCTCGTGTTTCTTCCTTGCAGCAATTTTACCATGAAGGCCAGATTCACGCAGTCTCCTCTGAACAGTTGATGTTGAGATGTGTCTGTTACTTGAACTCAGTGAAGCATTTATTTGGGCTTCAATTTCTGAGGCTGGCAATTCTACCTCTGCAGCAGAAGTAACTCTGGGACTTCCTTTCCTGTGGCGGTCCTCATGAGAGCCAGTTTCAACATAGCGCTTGATGGTTTTTGCGACTGCACTTGAAGAAACTTTCAAAGTTCTTGAAATTTTCCAGATTGACTGACCTTCCTGTCTTAAAGTAATGTTGTTGACTGTTGTTTCTCTTTGCTTATTTGAGCTGTTCATGACATAATATGGACTTGGTCTTTTACCAAATAGGGCTATCTTCCAGCAGCATACCACCCTGCATCCTACTGCTGGCTTGCTTCTGAAGCTAAGCAGGGTTGGTCCTGGTCGGTCCCTGGATGGGAGACCAGATGCTGCTGGAAGTGGTGTTGAAGGGCCAGTAGGAGGCACCCTTTCCTCTGGTCTAAAAAAGAAAATATCCCAATGCTCCAGGGCAGTGAGTTAGGACATTGCCCTGTATAGGGTGCCAACTTTCAGATGGGATGTTAAACGGGTGTCCTGACTGTCTGTGCTCACTAAAGATCCCATGGCACTTATCATAAGAGTAGGGGTGTTAACCCCTGGTGCCCTGGCTAAATTCCAAATATGGCTACCTAATCATCCCTAGCTTACAATTGGCTCCTCTCCCCAGGTTGTTGCTGTAAATGAGAATGTGTTCTCAGTGAAATAAGGGTTAAAATAATAAAAATTCTATATACCATATTTATTTACCAATATTTAATTTTTAACAAGGCACACCTGTTAATTGACACGCATTCCAGGTGACTACCTCATGAAGCTGGTTGACAGAATGCCAAGTGTGCAAAGCTGTCATCAAGGCAAAGGGTGACGACTTTGAAGAATCTCAAATATAAAATATATTTTGACTTGTTTAACGCTTTTTTGGTTACTACGTGATTCTATATGTATTATTTCATAGTGTTGAGGTCTTCACTATTATTCTACAATGTAGAAAATTGTAAAAAAAAATAATTAAAACCCTTCAATGAGTAGCTGTGTAAAAACTTTTGACTGGTACTGTATGTTTGAATTTTTTGAATGGTGGATTTTTTTATGCCACCTTTATTTAACTAGGCAAGTCAGTTAAAAACAAATTCTTATTTACAATGACGGCCTACTCTGGACAAACCCTAACCCGGATGATGCCGGGCCAATGGGTCCCTATGGGACTCCCAATCATGGCCGGTTGTGATACAGCCTGGAATCGAGCCAGGGTCTGTAGTGACACCTCTAGCACTGAGATGCAGTGCCTTGGACCGCTGTGCTTGTCTAAAATGTAAAGTACTTTTAACAACATTCATGACAGCTAGTAGAAACAGTTTACTTCAAGCCATTTCCTCTTTGTTTGAAGTTTTCCATTCTGACAGATGTGCAGCACAGTTAGTTCTTTCTCATGATAATCTCTGTTTCTTGTCACCCAGCTTGTATTTTGACATGTAAAAGCCTTCCTTCCTCTCACCCATCTGACCGTTTTAAAAAGCAGCAGGAACTTGTACCACATTTATTTAGGGCTGTGACAGTCATGGAATTTGGGATGACTGTTATTGGCCGGCCAAATGACCGTGGTCACTGTAATAGCCGTTAGAATAGCATGTGTTGCCATAGAAATACAAATAATAGAACGGGTGTCCCCGTTCAAGCCAATGATGACATAATAGGTGGATTGACAGGCATTGCGAGTGTAGTAAAAAAGCAAAGCAGGTAGTAAAAGCAGGAAGCGTACCCATCAATATTTGCTGCATTGTCTCAGGTCAGATGGTGACGCAACCGATTTGTCTTGTAGGACGTAGAACTCGTATTCAAATTTGAATATTGAGCATCCACTGACTTGCCTAGTTAAATAAAGGTGAAATAAATATAAATTTAATGTGTGACAAATTCCTACAACCCTGGCAGATTCTTACACTAGACTCTCAGAAACATTTTATGGCCTGGACAGACCACGAAGGATTAATCACCAAAGGATTTCTTGCTAGTTGCACAGAATCTTGAGTAGAATGTGATCGACTCACATCTCAATTATTGAGGTTCCTCTTTGACTGCTATAGGACTGCTATAAGACTAAAATACAATTAGATAGCCAAGGGAATCTTAAGTTGAATGATACGTTAACTTAATACTAAAAGAGGCCTAGTCTGATTGTGGGGTCATGAAAGAATTTATCTGTACTTTGAATGAGAGGGCAGAAAAATATACTATGGTCAAAATCCTGACTTGAAATTCATGTACACCAAGTCGGGATTTCCGTTCACGCCATTGAATGTTGTGTTCAAGAATAACTGGAGGACAATGCACTCCCTAAAATGTCATATCCACAAAGAGAAGTGCTTATGATGCAGTAGCAATGGAGACGCAGGGGTCAAAGAGAAACGGCAGAAAGTAAAGACACGTAAAAATGGAGGGGGAGATGCAGATGGAAATACAGGGATATTGATGGGGAAACGTCACATTGTGTCACATAACAAAAAGGCAAGCAGGAGGACTCTCAGGAGATGCAAAAAGGTAAAACAGTCTGTCGGTTGACCACTTACCAGCACCCCTTTGATCCACCCGAACTTGACCGCTCCCTTAGGCTCGGCCGCCTCCTTGGCTGCGGCCTCCTCGGCCGGTGACAGCTCATCCCCGTTGGCGAAGCCATCCTCAAATGGCTCCTGTAAACAAAATGAGACCGACCGCTATGGTCAGCATGCACAATGGAGAAAGACATCTGACTAACAATATCTCTGAATTCAACTGTGGTTCACCCATGTTTATTCATTTCTAGAAACAATCTACTACATTTGTATTTTACAGAACATTTATTCTCTCACACAGACACTGATTAATCTGTCCTCGTATCGGCTGGAGAAGGTCAAACACAGGAAGCATCCCTCCTGTGCAGAGACAATGCAGTGACGTGGGTGGCTGTCCCACCAAGTCAGTCTCTCAGGGCCCACCAATACAAGTTGTTCCATCTATGTGTCCTAGGACGCTCCCAGCCTGCAGCCCCTCCCCCCCCGACGACTCACTCCCTGTCACGAACTCTAACCTCCTGCGCCTCAACCTGTTGTTTCCAAAGTCCTCTTTCCTTTTTATTCATAAGTGCTTCTGTCAACGCCTGCTACCAACTAGCCAGCGAGCTAGAAAAGTTGCAATGGAGCCCTGGAATAGCTAACGAACGTTTCCAGCACTGTAGAAGCTGTGTCTATTACGTTCGTCCTGGCCAATAGATAATCCGGTGTTCCAATTAGGCAATTGTTTGCCTGCGTATGATTACAGGATTGAAGTGGCTATCCTTAGCTAGAAATGTCAATTGGGCTGTCAAAAGTATTGGGCTGTTCAATGGTGAAAAATGTCTCAGTCCCTGGAGCAAAATCGTTGTACTCTCCAGGAAAACGAGAACAGGACATCAATAAGCTGCTCCCAGACATTATAAACCTGCATCAGGACATCAATAATCTGCTCCCAGACATTATAAACCTGCATCAGGACATCAATAAGCTGCTCCCAGACATTATAAACCTGCATCAGGACATCAATAAGCTGCTCCCAGACATTATAAACCAGCATCAGGACATCAATAAGCTGCTCCCAGACATTATAAACCAGCATCAGGACATCAATAAGCTGCTCCCAGACATTATAAACCAGCATCAGGACATCAATAAGCTGCTCCCAGACATTATAAACCTGCATCAGGACATCAATAATCTGCTCCCAGACATTATAAACCTGCATCAGGACATCAATAAGCTGCTCCCAGACATTATAAACCAGCATCAGGACATCAATAAGCTGCTCCCAGACATTATAAACCTGCATCAGGACATCAATAATCTGCTCCCAGACATTATAAACCTGCATCAGGACATCAATAAGCTGCTCCCAGACATTATAAACCTGCATCAGGACATCAATAAGCTGCTCCCAGACATTATAAACCTGCATCAGGACATCAATAAGCTGCTCCCAGACATTATAAACCTGCATCAGGACATCAATAAGCTGCTCCCAGACATTATAAACCTGCATCAGGACATCAATAAGCTGCTCCCAGACATTATAAACCTGCATCAGGACATCAATAAGCTGCTCCCAGACATTATAAACCTGCATCAGGACATCAATAAGCTGCTCCCAGACATTATAAACCTGCATCAGGACATCAATAAGCTGCTCCCTAACATTATAAACCTGCATCAGGACATCAATAAGCTGCTCCCAAACATTTTAAACCAGCATCAGGAAATTGAGTCTATCATAGTTCACGTGGGATTCAATGGCATTATGAAGGGCAGCTCAGAACAGCTGAAGATGGATTTTAAATAACCGATTGAGTCTCTCCTTGACACCAACAAACACCCTATAATATCTGGCCCTGTGCCCTCCCTAAATCGTGGCATTAAATGTTTCAGCCAACTTTTATCCCTCTATAACTGTCTATGAGACTATTGCAGCTCTGTGGGTGCAACATTTACTGACAATTTTGAAACCTTCTGGAAACAAAGATCGTTTTATAAGGAAGATGGGATCAGCCTGTGTTGAGACAATGACTTATCAATGACTCAAGCCCAGCTCATTTAATCGATACCATTGTGTTGCTCAGTTGTCATAATACTTCTGCAAATGTACCGACACAAATGTAAGTAACCTAATTTATGTCCCTCTAACTGCCCTGAATGCCTCCGCTGATCCTACAGCTATTGTATGCAGTAATCATGTGCCTACAAACCAGATTTACTGTTAGCACTGAGGCGGTGTAACCTAGTAGGAAGTCCAGTGTGCGCATCTCACCCTGTACTAACATAAATAACATGAGCATGTCTACTTCTGCTAAGCTTCCCAGTAAAGCAATGAAAACAATCAAGCATCCCAGAAAAGTGCTCAAAATAGCCCACGTTAATCTGTAACTTACGAAACAAGGTTCTCTCATTTATATTGAGAACCACATTCCTGTAAAGCTTAGAGAGGATCTCATGTTAAATACTGTTGAAGTAATATGGCTACAGGTTCATCTGCCTCACTTAAAGCCCATTCTGGTGGGAAGCTGCTATAGACAACTAAGTGCTAACAGTCAGTATCTTGATAATGTGTGAAATGCTTGATACGATATATGATATAAACAGAGGTATATTTCTGGGTGATTTAAAATATTGACTGGCTTTCATCAAGCTGCCCACTCAAGAAAACGCTTCAAACTGTAAGCAGGGCCTACAACCTGGTTCAGCTTATCAGTCAACCTACCAGGGTAGTTACAAACAGCACAGGAATGAAGTCATCAACATGTATTCATCACATCTTTACTAATACTGCAGAAATGTGCTTTAAAGCAGTATCCAGATCCAATAGAATGTAGTGTAATGAGGAGCAACCAGACACTGCTGGTCTGTGGTGTGTAATGAGGAGCAACCAGATGCTGCACTTGACACATTTATGAAACTACTTGTTCCAGTTACTAACACCCATGCACACATTAAGAAGAAAAAACTGTTACATCCCCATGGATTGATGAGGAACTGAACAAAGTTATTGTTGAGAGGGATGAGGCAAAAATAATGGCAAATAAGTCTGGCTGTAGAACCGATTGGCAAACGGACTGCAAATTGAGAAATCATGTGATTAAACTGAATAAAAGAAGAATAAACTACACTATGAAACAAAGATAAGCTACAAAGAATGATAGAAAAAAGATTTGGCGCACCTTAAATTACATTTTGGGCAAAAAGGCAAACTCAACTCCATCATTCATTGAATCAGATGGCTCATTCATCACAAAACCCACTGATATTGCCAATTACTTTAATGATTTTTTCATTGGCAAGATTAGCAAACTTAGGCATGACATGCCAACAACAAACGCTGACACTACACATCAAAGTATAACTGATGATATTATAAAAAGACAAGCATTGTAATTTTGAATTCCGTAAAGTGAGTGTGGAAGAAGTGAAACAAATTAAATAGTTGTCTATCAACAACGACAAGCCACCGGGGTCTGACAGCTTGGATGGAAAATTACTGAGGATAATAGCAGATGATATTGCCACTCCTAATTGCCTTATCTTCAATCTAAGCCTTCCAGAAAGTGCCCTCAGGCCTGGAGTAAAGCTAAAGTAATTCCACTACCTACCAATCACCCTTTTACCAACCCTTGGTAAACTTTTGGGAACAATTGTGTTTGACTAGATACAATGCTAAACCCAGCAACAACAAAAAAAGAAACATCGTCTCACTGTCAACTGCGTTTACTTTCAGCAAACTTAAAGTGTAAATATTTGTATGAACATAAGATTCAACAACTGAGACATAAACTGAGCAAGTTCTACAGACATGTGGCTAACAAAAATGGAATAATGTGTCCCTGAACAAAGGGGGGATCAAAATCAAAAGTAACAGTCAGTATCTGGTGTGGCCACCAGCTGCATCAAGTACTGCAGTGCATCTCCTCCTCATGGCCTACACCAGATTTGCCAGTTCTTGCTGTGAGATGTTACTCCACTCTTCCACCAAGGCACCTGCAAGTTCCCGGACATTACTGGGGAGGGATGGCCCTAGCCCTCACCCTCCGATCAAACAGGTCCCAGACATTCTCAATGGGATTGAGATCCGGGCTCTTCGCTGGCCATGGCAGAACACTGACATTCCTGTCTTGCATGAAATCACGCACAGAACGCGCAGTATTGGCTGGTGGCATTGTCATGCTGGAGGGTCATGTCAGGATGAGCCTGCAGGAAGGGTACCACATGAGGGAGGATGATGTCTTCCCTGTAACGCACTGCGTTGAGATTGCCTGCAATGACAACAAGCTCAGTCCGATGATGCTGTGACACACCGCCCCAGACCATGACGGGCCCTCCACCTGCAAATCAATCCCACTCCAGAGTACAGGCCTCGGTGTAATGCTCATTCCTTCGATGATAAACGTGAATCTGACCATCACCCCTGGTGAGACAAGACCGCAACTCGTCAGTGAAGAGGACTTTTTGCCAGTCCTGTCTGGTCCAGCGACGGTGGGTTTGTGCCCATAGGTGACGTTGTTGCCGGGGATGTCGGCTTTACAACAGGCCTACAAGCCCTCTGTCCAGCCTCTCTCAGCCTATTGCGGACAGTCTGAGCACTGATGGAGGGATTGTGCGTTCCTGGTGTAACTCGGGCAGTTGTTGCCATCCTGTACCTGTCCTGCAGGTGTGATGTTTGGCTGTACCGATCCTGTGCAGGGGTTGTTACATGTAGCCTGCCACTGCGAGGACGATCAGCTGTCCATCCTGTCTCCCTGTAGCGCTGTCTTGGGTGTCTCACAGTACGGACACTGCAATTTATTGCCCTGACCACATCTGCAGTCCTCATGTCTCCTTGCAGCATGCCTAAGGCACGTTCACGTAAATGAGCAGGGACCCTGGGCATCTTTCTTTTGGTATTTTTCAGAGTCAGTAGAAAGGCCTCTTTAGTGTCCTAAGTTTTCATAACTGTGACCTTAATTGCCTACCGCCTATAAGCTGTTAGTGTCTTAACGACCGTTCCACAGGTGCATGTTCATTAATTGTTTATGGTTCATTGAACAAGCATGGGAAACTTTGCAATGAAGATATGGAAGTTATTTGGATTTTCACTAATTATCTTTTAAAGACAGGGTCCTGAAAAAGGGACATTTCTTTTTTTGCGGAGTTTAATTTACTGTAAACAAATTGACAGACTTTCAGCACGCTTATAGGGAAGGACATTAATCAAGCATTGCACTCCTAAATATTTCATAAACTAAAATAATTGTATTGGGAACAAATCATTCACTAAACCCTAAACCTCAACTAAATCTTGTAATAAATAATGTGGAAAATGAGGTGACTGCTTGGAGTAACACTGGATTGTAAACTGTCATGGTCAAAACATATTGATACAACAGTAGCTAAGATGGGGAGAAGTCTGTCCATAATAAAGCACTGTTCTGCCTTTTTAACACTATCAACAAGGCAAGTCCTACAGGCTCTAGATTTGTCACACCTGGATTACTGTTCAGTTGCCACAAAGGGAACTCAGAAAATTACAATTGTCTCAGAACATGGCAGCACGGTTGGCCCTTAAATGTACATGAATAACATGAATAATATGCATGTCAATGCATGGCTCAAAGTGGAAGAGACTTCATCACTACTTGTTTTTGTAAGAATTGTTGACATGCTGAATGCACCAAGGTGTCTGTTTAAACTATTAGAACACAGCTCGGACATCCATGCATACCCACAAGACATACCAGGCACACAGTACTACATAGAGCCATGGCTACATAGAAATCTAGTCCACATCAGGTAACTGATGCAAGCAGAAGAATCAGATTTTAAATACAGATAGAAATACAAAACTCATTTTATTGGCCACATACACATGGTTAGCAGATGTTATTGCGAGTGTAGTGAAATGCTTGTGCTTCTAGTTCTGACAGCGCAGCAATATCAAACAATTCCGCAACAAATTCCGAATACACACAAATCTAAGTAAAGGAATGGAATAAGAATATATAAATATATAGATGAGCAATGTCAGAGCGGCACAGGCTAAGATGCAATAGATAGAATACAATAAATACATATGAGATGAGTAATGCAAGATATGTAAACATTATTAAAGTGACTGTTCCATTTATTAAAGTGGCGATTGATTTGAAGTCTGTATGTAGGCAGCAGCATCTACGCTCGTGATGGCTGTTTAACAGTCTGATGGCCTTGAGATAGAAGTGGTATTTCAGTCTGTCGGTCCCAGCTTTGATGCACCTGTACTGACCTCGCCTTCTGGATGATAGTGAGGTGAACAGGCAGTGGCTCGGGTGGTTGTTGTCCTTGATCTTTTTGGCCTTCCTGTGACAACGGGTGCTGTAGGTGTCCTGGAGGGCAGGTAGTTTGCCCCCGGTGATGCGTTGTGCAGACCGCACTATCCTCTGGAGAGCCTTACGGTTGTGGGCTGAGTAGTTGCCGTACCAGGCGGTGATACAGCCCGACAGGATGCTCTCAATTGTGCATCTGTAAAAGTTTGTGACAAGCCAAATTTCTTCAGCCTCCTGATGTTGAAGAGGCGCTGTTGCGCCTTCACCACACTGTGTTGGTGGACAATTTCAGTTTGTCAGTGATATGTACGCCGAGGAACTTAAAACGTTTCACCTTCTCCACTGCTGTCCCGTCAATGTGGATAGGGGGGTGCGCCCTCTGCTGTTTCCTGAAGTCCAAGTCTCCTTTGTTTTGTTGACGTTGAGAGAGAGGTTGTTTTCCTGACAACACACTCCTAGAGCCCTCACCCTCTTCCTGTAGGTTGTCTCGTCATTGCTGGTAATCAAGCCTGCCACTGTTGTGTCATCTACAAACTAGATGATTGAGTGGGAGGCGTGCATGGCCACGCAGTCGTGGGTGAACAGGGAGTACAGGATGGGGCTGAGAACACACCCTTGTGGGGCCCCAGTGTTGAGGATCAGCAAGGTGGAGATGTTGTTTCCTACCCTCACCACCTGGGGGTGGCCCGTCAGGAAGTCCAGGACCCAATCGCACGGGGGTGGTTGAGACCCAGGGGCTCAAGCTTAATGATGAGCTTGGAGGGTACTATGGTGCTGAATGCTGAGCTATAGTCAATAAACAGCATTCTTACAGGTATTCTTGTAGGTATTCCTCTTGTCCAGATGGGATAGGGCAGTGTGCAGTGTGATGGCGTTTGCATCGTCTGTGGACCTATTGGGGTGGTAAGCAAATTGAAGTGGGTCTAGGGTGACAGGTAAGGTGGAGGTGATATGATCCTTGACTAGTCTCAAAGCAATTCTTGATGACAGAAGTGAGTGCTACAGGGCAATAGTAATTTAGTTCAGTTACCATTGTATTCTTGGGTACATTCTTGGGTACCCTTGCAAGGCCGGCAGCCTTGCAAGGGTTAACACGTTTAAATGTCTTACAGTCCACAGTTCTTGGTAGCAGGCTGCATCGGTGGCACTGTATTATCCTCAAAGCGGGGAAAGGTGTTTAGTTTGTCTGGAAGCAAAACGTTGATGTCCGCGACGTGGCTGGTTTTCCTTTTGTAATCCGTGATTGTCTGTTAACCCTGCCACATATGTCTCATTTCTGAGCCGTTGAATTGCGACTCCACATTGTCTGTATACTGACATTTTCCTTGTTTGATTGCCTTGTGGAGGGAATGACTACTCTGTTTGAATTCTGCCATATTCCCAGCCGCCTTCCCATGGTTAAATGCGGTGGTACACACTTTCAGTTTTGAGCGAATGCTGCCATCTATCCACAGTTTCTGGTTAGAGTAGGTTTTAGTCACAGTGGGTACAACATCTCCAATGCACTTCCTTATAAACTCACTCACCAAATCAGCGTATACGTCAATATTGTTCTCTGAGGCTACCTGGAACATATACCCAACAAATCTTGGAGCGTGGATTCCAAATTGGTTAGACCAGCGTTGAATAATCCTTAGCACGGGTACTTCCTGTTTGAGTTTCTGCCTATAGGAAGTGAGGATCAAAATAGTTGTGGTCAGATTTGCCGAAAGGAGGTGGGGGAAGGCCTAGTATGCATCGTGGAAGTTAGAGTAACAATAGTCCAATGTTTTTCCAGCGCAACTGCTACAGTGGATATGCTGATAGAATTTAGGTAGCCTTTTTCTCAAATTTGCTTTGTTAAAATCCCCAGCTACAATAACTGCAGCCTCAGGGTATATGGTCTCCAGTGAGTCCAGTGAAGTTCCTTGAGGTCCGTCGTAGTATCGGATTGGGGGGGATATACACAGCTGTGGCAATAATCACAAGCGAATTCTCTTGGGAGATAATATGCTCGGCATTTGATTGTGAGGAATTCTAGGTCAGGTGAACAACAGGACTTGAGGTCCTGTATGTTGTAACAATTACACCGTAAGTCATTAATCGTGAAACATACACCCCTCCGCCTTTCTTCCCAGAGTGATGCACTGAGAATCCAGGTGGCTGTACTGACTCCGACAGCATATCCCGAGAGAGCCATGTTCTGTCAAACAGAGTACGTTACAATCCCTGATGTCTCTCTGGAATGCAAGCCTTGCCCTGATTGTCAACTTTGTTATCTAGGGGCTGGACATTAGCAAGTAATATACTCGGAAGCGGTGGGTGGTGTGCACGCCTCCGAAGTCTGACCAGAAGACTGCTCTGACTCCCTCCACTCCAGCCACGTTGTTTTGGGTCGGCCTCTGGAATCAGTTGGGTGGTGCGGACAAAGGATTCACTTCGGGAAAGTTGTATTCCTGGTCGTAGTGCTGGTAAGTTGACGCCGCTCTGATATCCAATAGTTCTGTATCCCAGCTGTATGTAATAACACAAGATTTTCAGGGCTAACAATGTAAGAAATACATTAAAAAACGAAATACTGCAAAGTTTCCTAAGGAAAAAAAGAAGCGATGCAGCCATCTCTGTCGGCGCCATTTTTCTCACCTTATGGAACAGCGGGGAGAGTAGAGACACACACACACACAATTAAATGTTTTAAATGTAACCTTTATTTCACTAGGCAAGTCAGTTAAGAACACATTTTTATTTACAATGACGGCCTACACCAGCCAAACCTGGACGGCGCTTGGCCAATTGTGCACTGTCCTATGGGACTTCTAATCACAGCCGGATGTGATACAGCCTGGATTCGAACCAGGGACTGTAGTGATGCGTCTTGCACTGAGATGCAGTGCCTTAGACCGCTGCGCCACTCGGGAGCCCCATACACATGATAAGACACGCACACTACACACACGTACACATGGATGCTGTATTGCAGATATGAGATAGTTGAGGAGTGATCCTGAGGGAAAACACTTCCTGCTTTAGGGGCACTGAACAAAAGGCCGATCCCAAACAACATTTACACATGTATAGTAGTGATGAGGAAAACAATTTGATTGGTTACATATCGACAATATCGCAATATTATTCTTTCACTTGTTGGCTGTACCTGCACCAAAACTCAAAACTATTTTTTCTTCTTAGCTTGTTCTCAATCTTCTTTTTAAATAGGGAGCCAATTTGTTTTCAGCAGTTTTATTTCCCTGACTGATCAAAACTTGTTTTCTCGTGTTCTCTCTCTCTGCAACAGACATATGGTGATCAATATGTTTGGAATATCGAATTGCAATAAAATCACAGTATCGAATTGCAATACATATAGAATCGCGAGAATCCCAATACATATTGTATCGGCACCAAAGAGACAATATCGTATTGTGAATAAGCCCACTCGCGGTGTGGAAAAAGAAGTGACCATCGCCTTGCATGCAAACGTCCGTCAGGCTGTGCGCTCACTAGGGCACTGACATTCTGCCAGGGTTCGATGCACCACTCAGGCCCAGAGAGAGGGCCAGACAGCAGAGTCATGCTTAGCCACGGTTCCATAGTCTCTGTTTTGGGAGGATTTTAAATAAACATAGGACAAGGATACATTTAATAAAAACTATGTATGGGTGACCTTGGGTTCATTGATCGCCCCCGTCCGCAGCGTGACCGTGTTGCAGAACAGATACAGGCAGGCTGATACAGCAGGGGTATTTGCCCTTCATATTCAGTTATCAGGACAGTGATTTTTGCCCAGCTCCGGGAACTTTGCAACATAGACTCATCATGCTAGTTACCGGATGGATTTGTTGGCCAGGATTATAAAGTTGCAAAACAAAGCGCCTCCATCCCACAATCATTAATTTAATTTGCCTTAAACTTACATCCTGACCTTTAATCATCAATGGACATAGTTACTCACTTTTAACTGTTTGTGACGTTATGCTGCAATAGCTACTATCGCACAATGTAGAATGACTTCAAATGTTCTACCTGTAAGATCACTAATTTAATTTTTTCAACAAAGTAATGTATATTGTATTAAATGATGGATGAGAGAGTCATACAAATGAGATTAAGCTAGATGTGATCTATACTCACTCCATGCGTCACCTGCAGCAGTTTGCACTCTGTACACATCTCTTGAGGAAAAGTGAAGAGGGGAGCATCCCCTTCTCACACCACACTTTCCCTTGGGGTCTTATGCCTTCTTTCTCAGCATTCTGAGCTCCTCACTCAAGGACAACCCCCTTCCCACCACCTCTCATTTGTCTTGGCAACCCCTGTGCTGACTGAAGTAGCACTGAGTTGCACTCAGCCACTTAAACAGAATAGCCTACCACGAGTGTTTGTGTATTATCTGATGGGAAAGAGGATTCTGTCAGAAAGCTCTGACGCCATCACACAAAATGTAATCCCCCCTTTGGGTTTTGAGTATACAGAGATTAAACAGCTGCTGGGAGGGATGAAAACTACGGGGGAAACTGTACCATCTACTCTAGCATGTCAGGTAGGTAAACTGAGGTCTAGTTCAATTACAATGGGTATATAAATAGGTGTATAAATTATACAAGAGATCGGCACCTCTGGCATGTACCCCAGCATATGAAGGGTTGGGTTGTGTGGATAGGAGGGCGGGGCTCAGCATTTGCTTCACCAAGGCCATCTGTCAACAGGTGCTCCCTGCCTGCGTCTCCTAACAATGACTTGGCATCCTCGATGGGGTCTGGCGGTGGCAAGTACACTGGGCTATTGGAGGAGATGAGAGATTCAAGGAAATTAAAAAAGGCTCGGTATAGTCGGTTGGCTCGGGTGTCGGTTGGCTCGACCAGGGAGGCGCTGCCAGGGGGCAGGTGAAAGGGGGAATGTGGAGGACCAGGGAGGCGCTGCCAGGGGGCAGCTGAAAGGGGGAATGTGGGTGACCAGGGAGGCGCTGCCAGGGGGCAGGTGAAAGGGGGAATGTGGGGACCAGGGTGGCGCTGCCAGGGGGCAGGTGAAAGGGGGAATGTGGAGGACCAGGGAGGCGCTGCCAGGGGGAGGTGAAAGGGGGAATGTGGGTGACCAGGGAGGCGCTGCCAGGGGGCAGGTGAAAGGGGGAATGTGGGGACCAGGGAGGCGCTGCCACGGGGGAGGTGAAAGGGGGAATGTGGGTGACCAAGGAGGCGCTGCCAGGGGGCAGGTGAAAGGGGGAATGTGGGGACCAGGGAGGCGCTGCCAGGGGGCAGGTGAAAGGGGGAATGTGGGGGCCAGGGGGCAGGTGAAAGGGGGAATGTGGGGGACCAGGGAGGCGCTGCCAGGGGGGAGGTGAAAGGGGGAATGTGGGGGACCAGGGAGGCGCTGCCAGGGGGCAGCTGAAAGGGGGAATGTGGGTGACCAGGGAGGCGCTGCCAGGGAACAGGTGAAATGGGGAATATGGGGACCAGGGAGGCGCTGCCACGGGGGAGGTGAAAGGGGGAATGTGGGGGACCAGGGAGGCGCTGCCAGGGGGGAGGTGAAAGGGGGAATGTGGGGGCCAGGGGGGAGGTGAAAGGGGGAATGTGGGGGACCAGGGAGGCGCTGCCAGGGGGGAGGTGAAAGGGGGAATGTGGGGGACCAGGGAGGCGCTGCCATGGGGCAGGTGAAATGGGGAATGTGGGTGACCAGGGAGGCGCTGCCAGGGGGCAGGTGAAAGGGGGAATGTGGGGACCAGGGAGGCGCTGCCAGGGAGCAGGTGAAAGGGGGAATGTGGGGGCCAGGGGGCAGGTGAAAGGGGGAATGTGGGGGACTAGGGAGGCGCTGCCAGGGGGGAGGTGAAAGGGGGAATGTGGGGGACCAGGGAGGCGCTGCCAGGGGGCAGGTGAAAGGGGGAATGTGGGGGACCAGGGAGGCGCTGCCAGGGGGCAGGTGAAAGGGGGAATGTGGGGACCAGGGAGGCGCTGCCAGGGGGCAGGTGAAAGGGGGAATGTGGGGGCCAGGGGGCAGGTGAAAGGGGGAATGTGGGGGACCAGGGAGGCGCTGCCAGGGGGGAGGTGAAAGGGGGAATGTGGGGGACCAGGGAGGCGCTGCCAGGGGGGAGGTGAAAGGGGGAATGTGGGGGACCAGGGAGGCGCTGCCAGGGGGCAGGTGAAAGGGGGAATATGGGGGACCAGGGAGGCGCTGCCAGGGGGGAGGTGAAAGGGGGAATGTGGGGGACCAGGGAGGCGCTGCCAGGGGGGAGGTGAAAGGGGGAATGTGGAGGACCAGGGAGGCGCTGCCAGGGGGCAGGTGAAAGGGGGAATGTGGGGGCCAGGGGGCAGGTGAAAGGGGGAATGTGGGGGACCAGGGAGGCGCTGCCAGGGGGGAGGTGAAAGGGGGAATGTGGGGGACCAGGGAGGCGCTGCCAGGGGGGAGGTGAAAGGGGGAATGTGGGGGACCAGGGAGGCACTGCCAGGGGGCAGGTGAAAGGGGGAATATGGGGGACCAGGGAGGCGCTGCCAGGGGGCAGGTGAAAGGGGGAATGTGGGGACCAGGTGTGGACAAGCATAGGGAGAGTGGGATGAACAGCAAAGGTATTGAGCTATAAGAGACTCTACTACTGCCTCAATAGGTCTGCCTAGTCAGACTGCTGTAAGTAACCAGCCTCCTCTAAAACAAAAGGAGCTAGCCTCAGCTATGATGATAGCAGTGAAATTAGAATTTGGCAGTCACCAGCTCACACAGAAGACATCCTCATAAAAAGCAGACAAACTAAAACGCTTGGTATTTGCTCTCAACAAAGGAGGACGAGATCAGGAAACTAACAAACATTATCCATGCGTTCCACCATTAGGTCATAGCACATACAATAGATGAGCTCCTTGTCAGGGGCAAGGCTCAGAGCCTCAGGAAGTGAGTCATGCATCCCATCTCACTCTCATCCCATCTAATTCTCTACTCCAGCTTCAGAATAAAAGATGATCTTGAGTGTTGGTTAGCTCATCCTAGTCTGGGACTATTGATTCTTCAGACTTCACTACAGCAGCATTGCATTACCCAGCCTTTCAGTGAGTCTAAAAAGTAACTACATTCTATAGGGGTTTTACAAAGCTGGTAAAAAACTCACACATCTAAACCCCATGGCCATTTCCTCTAATCACTTTTGGGACGCTAACAACTAGAGCTGGAAAACTTACCAGCACCTTGTTGACTAGGAGCACAGTCTTCAGATATAAACGGGACCTTGTCAGTCAAGTACAGTGCCGTGAAACAATATTTGCCCACTTGGATTTTCTCTCATTTTGCATACAGTGCCTTCGGAAAGTATTCAGACCCATTGACTTTTCCACATTTTGTTACTTTACAGCCTTATTCTAAAATGTATTTACTAAAAACAAATCCTCAGCAATCTACACACAATACCCCATAATGACATCACAATACCCCATAATGACATCACAATACCCCATAATGACATCACAATACCCCATAATGACATCACAATACCCCATAATGACAAAGCGAAACGGGTTTTGACATTTTTGCAAATATTTATTTTCTCAAATACCTTATTTACCAATGTATTTAGATCCTTTATTATGAGACTCGAAATTGAGCTCAGGTGCATCCTGTTTCCATTGATCATCCTTGAGATGTTTCTACAACCGAATTGGAGTGCACCTGTCCCACAGTTGAAAGTGCATGTCAGAGCAAAAACCATGCCATGAGATTGAAGGAATAGTCCGTACAGCTCGGAAACAAGATTGTGTCAAGACACAGATCTGGGGAAGGGTACCAAAACATTTCTGCAGCATTGAAGGTCCCCAAGAACACAGTGGCCTCCATCATTCTTAAATTTGAAGAAGTTTGTTGTGTTGAGAGATGGAAGAACCTTCCAGAAATACACTCAGGTCTTTATGGTAGAGGGGCCAGGCAGAAGCCACTCTTCAGTAAAGAAGAGTTTGGAGTAAAAGGCACCCAAAGACTCTCAGACCATGAGAAACGAGATTACTTGGTCTGATGAAACCAAGCTTGAACTCTTTGGCCTGAATGTCAAGCGTCACGTCTGGAGGAAACCTGGTACCACCCCTACGGTGAAGCATGGTGGTGGCAGCATCATGCTGTGTGGATGTTTTTGTGCCAAGCTTATAGCGTCATTCCCAAGAATACTTGAGGCTGTAATCGCTGCCAAAGGTGCTTCAACAAAGTACCGAGTAAAGGGTCTAAATACTTATAGAAATGTATTGTCAGTTTATAATTTTTTTATGCATTTGCAAAAATGTATCAACCTGTTTTTGCTTTGTAATTATAGGGTATTGTGTGTAGATTGATGACAAAAAAAAATGTTAAGTGCATTTTTTTAATAAGGCTGTATCATCAAAATGTGCAAAAGTTTGAATACTTTCCGAATGCACTGCATGTTTGTCTCTGAATGACACCTAATATTAGATAAATGGAACCTGAGTGAACAAATAACATTTTGATAATTCATTCATGTATTTTATAAACAAAGTTATGCAACTCCCAATGCCCCTGTGTGTAAAAGCAATTTCCCCCTTATACTAAATAACTGGTTGTGCTACTTATAGCTGCAACAAAACGCTTGTTGATCGGTCTCTCACGTCGCTGTGGAGACATTTTTCCCACTCTTTCATGCAGAACTGCTTTAACGCAGGGGGTTTTGAGCTGCTTGTTTCAGGTCCTGCCACAACATCACAGTAGGGTTTAGGTTTGTACTTTCACTAGTTCATTTTAAAACTTCAAATGTGTTGCTTTTTTTGCCAGACATAACGTCCAAAAAGTTCAACGTCTGTCCATAGAACCTTCATCCAGGAGTCTAAAGATTATCCAGGTGCTTCCGGGTGCTTTTTTGGCAAGAATGAGTCTTTGGACTATATGGGTACCGTTATGTCTGGCGAAAACCAAACTGCATTCCACAGTAAGAACCTCATACCCATGGTCAAGCATGGTTGTGGTAGTGTGATGTTTGGGGATGCTTTGCTGCCTCGGGACCTGGATACTTGCCATCATTGAATGAACCATGAATTCTGCTCTGTATCAGAGAATTTTACATGTCAGAATGTATGGCCATCCGCCAGTGAGCCGAAGCAGTGAGCATTCAGCAATACAATGATCCAAAACACACAATCAATTCTACATTAGAATGGCTGAAAAGCAAAACATTTAAAAGTTTTGGAATGGCCTAGTCAAAGTCCAGACCTAAAACCCATTGAGATGTTGTGGCATGACCTGAAATGAGCAGTTCAGCGAATCGTGGGATTTTTAGCATGAAAGTAACCGAAAGGTTGCTAGATCGAATCACCGAACTGACAAGGTAAAAATCTGTCGTTCTGCCCCCTGAACAAGGCAGTTAACCCACTGCTTCTAGGCCTTCGTTGTAAATAAGAATTTGTTCTTAACTGACTTGCCTAGTTAACAAACCTCCAAACTAGCTTCAATGCCATATAACACTCCTTCTGTGGCCTCCAACTGCTCTTAAACACTAGTAAAATTAAATGCATGCTTTTCAACCGCTCGCCCGACTAGCATCACTACTCTGGACGGTTCTGACTTCACATTAAGCATCTCCAATCCAAAATTAAATCTAGAATCGGCTTCCTTTTTCACAACAGAGCCTCCTTTGCTCGCGCCGCCAAACACCCTCATAAAACGGACTATCCTACCGATCCTCGACTTCCGATCCTCGATATAATTTACAAAATAGCCTCCAACACTCTACTCAGCAAACTGGATGCAGTCTATCACAGTGCCATCCGTTTTGTCACCAAAGCCCCATATACTACCCACCACTGCAACCTGTATGCTCTAGTCGGCTGGCCCTCGCTACCTGTTCGTTGCCAAACCCACTGGCTCCAGGTCACCTATAAGTCTATGCTAGGTAAAGCTCCACCTTATCTCAGCTCACTGGTCACGATAACAACATCCACCCGTAGCACGCGCTCCAGCAGGTATATCTCACTGGTCATCCCCAAAGCCAACATCTTCTTTGGCCGCCTTTCCTTCCAATTCTCTGCTGCCAATGACTGGAATGAATTGCAAAATCGCTGAAGTTGGAGACTTATATTTCCCTAACTAACTTTGAGCAGCTAACCGATCGTTGCAGCTGTACATAGTCCATCTGTAAATAGCCCACCCAATCTACCCACCTCATTCCCATATTGTTTTTATTTACTTTTCTGCTCTTTTACAAACCAGTATTTCTACTTGCACATCATCTGCACATCTATCACTCCAGTGTTAATTTGCTAAATTGTAATTACTTTGCAACTATGGCCTATTAATTGCCTTACCTTTCCATTTGCACACACTGTATATAGACTTTCTTTTTTTTCTATTGTATTATTGACTGTACGCTTGTTTATTCCATGTGTTACTCTGAGTTGTTGTTTGTGTCGCACTGCTTTGCTTTATCTTGGCCAGGTCGCAGTTGTAAATGAGAACTTGTTCTCAACTTGGTTAAATAAAGGTTAAATAAAAAAAATTGCAGACTTTCACGTTACTTTAATATGGTGACAACGATGTAGGCTGTGTAGCGGTTTGGCTTGGAAATGTTTTTTTTGCAAGGTTACATACAGCTGATGTGTTGTGCATTGAAGTCCGATACCAATTAATATTTTTTTTTATATATATATTTGTAATAATGACAATTACAACAATACTGAATGAACACTTTTACTTTAACTTAATATAATACATACATTTGGTTTAAATAGGGCGGCAGGGTAGCCTAGTGGCTAGAGCGTTGGACTAGTAACCGGAAGGTTGCAAGTTCAAACCCCCGAGCTGACAAGGTACAAATCTGTCGTTCTGCCCCTGTACAGGCAGTTAACCCACTGTTCCTAGGCCGTCATTGAAAATAAGAACTTGTTCTTAACTGACTTGCCTGGTTAAATAAAGGTAAAATAAAATAAATTTTAAAAAACACAGTGTTGTAAAAGTGCACATAATTTTGCACGCCCAATTTTTCAGTTTTTGATTTGTTAAAAAAGTTTGAAATATCCAATAAATGTTCCACTTCATGATTGTGTCCCCACTTGCTGTTGATTCTTCACCAAAAAATACAGCTTTATATCTTTATGTTTGAAGCCTGAAATGTGGCAAAAGGTCGCAAAGTTCAAAGGGGCCGAATACTTTCGCAAGGCACTGTATATACTGTACTCGATACCATATACTGCATCTTGCCAATGCCGTTCTGTACCATCACTCATTCATATATCTTTATGAATATTTATATCTATATTTGTATTAATTCCTTTACACTTGTGTGTAAAAGGTAGTTGTTGTGAATTTGTTAGATTACTTGTTAGATGCGTACGGGTTTGAAAAGAATGTGAATTAAGACTACTGTGAATAGTGTCTTAATAATAAAGGAGTCTTTTTGCACCAGGTATGGTTGTTAAACATTTGCCAGATGTAAGTTTAATTGGTCGGAACCAGAAGCACAAGTATTTCGCTACACTCGCATTAACATCTGCTAACCATGTGTATGTGTCATGTATTGTCATGTTGTGTGTTTCTGTCCTTTCCCTTCACCCTGTCTCCCTCTGCTGGTCGTTGTTAGGTTACCTTTTCTCCCCCTCTTTCCCCCAGCTGTGCCTTGTCTCCTCCTAACTACCCATTCACCCCGTTTCCCACCTGTTCCCTTTTTCCCTCTGATTAGGTCCCTATATCTCTCTCTGTTTTTGTTCCTGTCCTTGTCGGATTCTTGTTTGTTGTGTTTCATGCCTGAACCAGACTGTCGTCATGTTTGCTGTAACCTTGTCTTGTCCTGTCGGAATCTGCCGGTCCGTCTGAGCCTACCTATGTTTGGTAATTAAAGAAGCTCTGTTTAAGTTAATTCGCTTTTGGGTCCTCATTCACGCACCGTAACAGAAGAATCCGACCAAGAATGGACCCAGCGACTTCGGATCCTCTCCACTCAGCCGTCGAGATCCAGGGAGCGATGCTAGGCAGACACGAGCAGGAATTGTCTGCTGCTCGACATGCCGTTGAGACCCTGGCCACCCAAGTCTCCAACCTCACAGAACAGGTTCACCATCTCCGCCTCGATCCACCGGCCACTTCCAGGGCTTTCGAATCTCCGGAGCCCAGAATCAATAACCCGCCGTGTTACTCTGGGGAGCCCACTGAATGCCGCTCGTTCCTCACCCAGTGTGATATTGTGTTTTCTCTCCAGCCCAACACTTACTCCAGGAGCACTGCTCGTGTCGCCTACGTCATATCTCTCCTTATTGGACGGGCTCGTGAGTGGGGCACGGCAATCTGGGAGGCAAGGGCTGAGTGTACTAACCAGTATCAGGACTTTAAGGAGGAGATGATACGGGTTTTTGATCGATCTGTTTTTGGGGAGGAGGCTTCCAGGGTCCTGTCTTCCCTATGTCAAGGTAATCGATCCATAACAGACTACTCTATTGAGTTTCGCACTCTTGCTGCCTCCAGTGGCTGGAACGAGCCGGCTTTGCTCGCTCGTTTTCTGGAGGGTCTCCGCGCAGAGGTAAAGGATGAGATTCTCTCCCGGGAGGTTCCTTCCAGCGTGGATTCCTTGATTGAACTCGCTATTCGCATTGAGCGACGGGTTGATCTTCGTCACCGAGCTCGTGGAAAGGAGCTCGCGTTCTCCGTTGCCCCCCTCTCCGCATCACTACCATCTTCCTCTGCCGGCTCGGGAGCTGAGCCTATGCAGCTGGGAGGTATCCGCATCTCGACTAAGGAGAGGGAACGGAGAATCACCAACCGCCTCTGTCTCTATTGCGGTTCTGCTGGTCATTTTGTCACTTCATGTCCAGTAAAAGCCAGAGCTCATCAGTAAGCGGAGGGCTACTGGTGAGCGCTACTACTCCTGTCTCTCCTTCAAGATCCTGCACTACCTTGTCGGTCCATCTACGCTGGACCGGTTCGTCAGCTTCCTGCAGTGCCTTAATAGACTCTGGGGCGGAGGGCTGTTTTATGGACGAGACCTGGGCTCGGGAACATGACATTCCTCTCAGACAGTTAAGGGAGTCCACGGCCTTGTTCGCCCTGGATGGTAGTCCTCTCCCCAGGATTCAGCGTGAGACGCTACCTTTAACCCTCACTGTTTCTGGTAATCATAGCGAAACCATTTCTTTTTTGATTTTTCGTTCACCTTTTACACCTGTTGTTTTGGGCCATCCCTGGCTAGTTTGTCATAATCCTTCCATTAATTGGTCTAGTAATTCTATCCTCTCCTGGAACGTCTCTTGTCATGTGAAATGTTTAATGTCTGCTATCCCTCCTGTTTCCTCTGTCTCTTCTTCACAGGAGGAGCCTGGTGATTTGACAGGGGTGCCGGAGGAATATCACGATCTGCGCACGGTGTTCAGTCGGTCCCTCTCTTCCTCCACACCGGTCGTATGATTGTAGTATTGATCTCCTTCCGGGAACCACTCCCCCCCGGGGTAGACTATACTCTCTGTCGGCTCCCGAACGTAAGGCTCTCGAGGATTATTTGTCTGTAGCTCTTGACGCCGGTACCATAGTCCCCTCCTCCTCTCCCGCCGGAGCGGGGTTTTTTTTTGTCAAGAAGAAGGACGGGTCTCTGCGCCCCTGCATAGATTATCGAGGGCTGAATGACATAACAGTTAAGAATCGTTATCCGCTTCCTCTTATGTCTTCAGCTTTCGAGATCCTGCAGGGAGCCAGGTTTTTCACTAAGTTGGACCTTCGTAACGCTTACCATCTCGTGCGCATCAGGGAGGGGGACGAGTGGAAGACGGCGTTTAACACTCCGTTAGGGCACTTTGAATACCGGGTTCTTCCTTTCGGCCTCGCTAACGCTCCAGCTGTCTTTCAGGCATTAGTCAATGATGTCCTGAGAGACATGCTGAACATCTTTGTTTTCGTTTACCTTGACGATATCCTGATTTTTTCACCGTCACTCCAGATTCATCTTCAGCACGTTCGACGTGTCCTCCAGCGCCTTTTAGAGAATTGTCTTTTTGTGAAGGCTGAGAAGTGCACTTTTCATGCCTCCTCCGTCACATTTCTCGGTTCTGTTATTTCCGCTGAAGGCATTAAGATGGATCCCGCTAAGGTCCAAGCTGTCATTGATTGGCCCGCCCCTAAGTCACGCGTCGAGCTGCAGCGCTTTCTCGGCTTCGCGAACTTCTATCGTCGTTTCATCCGTAATTTCGGTCAGGTGGCAGCTCCTCTCACAGCCCTTACTTCTGTCAAGACGTGCTTTAAGTGGTCCGTTTCCGCCCAGGGAGCTTTTGATCTCCTCAAGAATCGTTTTACATCCGCTCCTATCCTTGTTACACCTGACGTCTCTAGACAGTTCGTTGTCGAGGTTGACGCGTCAGAGGTGGGCGTGGGAGCCATTCTTTCTCAGCGCTCCCTCTCTGACGACAAGGTCCACCCATGCGCGTATTTTTCTCATCGCCTGTCCCCGTCGGAACGTAACTATGATGTGGGAAACCGCGAACTGCTCGCCATCCGGTTAGCCCTAGGCGAATGGCGACAGTGGTTGGAGGGGGCGACCGTTCCTTTTGTCGTTTGGACTGACCATAGGAACCTTGAGTACATCCGTTCTGCCAAACGACTTAATGCGCGTCAGGCGCGTTGGGCGCTGTTTTTCGCTCGTTTCGAGTTCGTGATTTCTTATCGTCCGGGCTCTAAGAACACCAAGCCTGATGCTTTATCTCGTCTCTTCAGTTCTTCAGTAGCCTCCACTGACCCCGAGGGGATTCTCCCTGAGGGGCGTGTTGTCAGGTTGACTGTCTGGGGAATTGAGAGGCAGGTAAAGCAAGCGCTCACTCACACTCCGTCGCCGCGCGCTTGTCCTAGGAACCTTCTTTTCGTTCCCGTTCCTACTCGTCTGGCCGTTCTTCAGTGGGCTCACTCTGCCAAGTTAGCCGGCCACCCTGGCGTTCGGGGTACGCTTGCTTCCATTCGCCAGCGTTTTTGGTGGCCCACCCGGGAGCATGACACGCGTCGTTTCGTGGCTGCTTGTTCGGTCTGCGCGCAGACTAAGTCCGGTAACTCCCCTCCTGCCGGCCGTCTCAGGCCGCTTCCCATTCCCTCTCGACCGTGGTCTCACATCGCCTTAGATTTTGTCACCGGACTGCCTTCGTCAGCGGGGAAGACTGTTATTCTTACGGTTGTCGATAGGTTCTCTAAGGCGGCTCATTTCATTCCCCTTGCTAAGCTTCCTTCTGCTAAAGAGACGGCACAAATCATCATCGAGAATGTTTTCAGAATTCATGGCCTTCCGTCAGACGTCGTTTCGGACAGAGGTCCGCAATTCACGTCTCAATTTTGGAGGGAGTTTTGCCGTTTGATTGGGGCTTCCGTCAGTCTCTCTTCCGGCTTTCACCCCCAGTCTAACGGTCAAGCAGAACGGGCCAATCAGACTATTGGTCGCATCTTACGCAGTCTTTCTTTTCGCAACCCTGCGTCTTGGTCAGAACAGCTCCCCTGGGCAGAATACGCCCACAACTCGCTTCCTTCGTCTGCGACCGGGCTATCTCCTTTTCAGAGTAGCCTCGGGTACCAGCCTCCGCTGTTCTCATCTCAGTTCGCCGAGTCCAGCGTCCCCTCCGCTCAGGCTTTTGTCCAACGTTGCGAGCGCACCTGGAAGAGGGTCAGGTCTGCACTTTGCCGTTATAGGACGCAGACTGTGAGGGCTGCTAATAAGCGTAGAACTAAGAGTCCTAGATATTGTCGCGGTCAGAGAGTTTGGCTCTCCACTCAGAACCTTCCCCTTAAGACGGCTTCTCGCAAGTTGACCCCGCGGTTCATTGGTCCGTTCCGTATTTCTCGGGTCATTAATCCTGTCGCAGTTCGACTTCTTCTCCCGCGATACCTTCGTCGCGTCCACCCGGTCTTCCATGTCTCCTGTATTAAGCCCGTTCTTCGCGCCCCCGCTCGTCTTCCCCCCCCCCCCCCCATCCTTGTCGAGGGCGCACCCATCTACAGGGTCCGCAGGATTTTGGACATGCGTCCTCGGGGCCGTGGTCACCAGTACCTCGTTGATTGGGAGGGGTACGGTCCTGAGGAGAGGAGTTGGGTTCCCTCTCGGGACGTGCTGGACCGTGCGCTGATCGAGGATTTCCTCCGTTGCCGCCAGGTTTCCTCCTCGAGTGCGCCAGGAGGCGCTCGGTGAGTGGGGGGGTACTGTCATGTATTGTCATGTTGTGTGTTTCTGTCCTTTCCCTTCACCCTGTCTCTCTCTGCTGGTCGTTGTTAGGTTACCTTTTCTCCCCCTCTTTCCCCCAGCTGTGCCTTGTCTCCTCCTAACTACCCATTCACCCCGTTTCCCACCTGTTCCCTTTTTCCCTCTGATTAGGTCCCTATATCTCTCTCTGTTTTTGTTCCTGTCCTTGTCGGATTCTTGTTTGTTGTGTTTCATGCCTGAACCAGACTGTCGTCATGTTTGCTGTAACCTTGTCTTGTCCTGTCGGAATCTGCCGGTCCGTCTGAGCCTACCTATGTTTGGTAATTAAAGAAGCTCTGTTTAAGTTAATTCGCTTTTGGGTCCTCATTCACGCACCGTAACAGAATGTGACAAATACAATTGTATTTTTATGGAACAAAGTCTAAATATTGCTGTTACATTGCACAACCTTCAATGTTATGTCATAATTATGTAAAATTCTGGCAAATTAATTATGGTCTTTGTTAGGAAGAAATGGTCGTCACACAGTTCGCAACGAGCCAGACGGCCCAAACTGCTGCAAATACCCTGACTCTGTTTGTACAAAGCGCAAGAGAAGTGACACAATTTCCCTAGTTAATATTGCCTGCTAACCTACATTTCTTAAACTAAATATGCAGGTTTAAAATATATATACTTATATAAATATACTTGTGTATTGATTTTAAGAAAGGCATTGATGTTTATGGTTAGGTCCATTTGCGCAACGATTGTGCTTTTTTCACAAATGTGCTTTTGTTAAATCATCACCTGTTTGGCGAAGTTGAAGTAGGCTCTGATTTGATGGCAAATTAACAGGCACCGCATCGATTATATGCAGTGCAGGATAAGCTAGTTAAAATAGTAATATAATCAACCATGTGTAGTTAACTAGTGATTATGTGAAGATTGATTGTTTTTTATAAGATAAGTTTAATACAAGCTAGCAATTTACCTTGGCTCCTTGCTGCATTCGTGTAACAGGTGGTCAGCCTGCCACACAGTCCCCTTGTGGAGTGCAATGTAATCGGCCATGATCGGCATCCAAAAATGCGGATTACCGATTGACATGAAAACTTGAAATCGGCCATGCCGATTAAATCGGTCGACTTCTAGTCTCTAATCATTCAGGGGTCTTGAGTCCCTTGTAGAAACACAGTTCAGTCTAAAGAAGTCATCAATGGTGACAAAGTACATCAGCGTATCGACATTCTAGTGTGTATGAGGAACATATTGTAGTCTAGACTAAAGACAATAATATTTGTATAGATTGGGGGGTAACAGGGCTAGGTGCCTGTGGATATGTGTGGGGACATTTATAGAATCCAGTTACCGTGCAAGTTAAACAAATGAATCTGTGTGTTTGAATCTGAACTCAGTCCTTAAACCTTGATTGCACATTTAATTCCCCTGACAGAGTGGATATGGCCAATGAGTCAGACCAGTAAATCTGAATCCTGTTTTAACTCCCCATTTCCCTAGACGTTAGCATTTCCTTCAGACATTTAAAAAATGGTCAAGCTCTCCCTTGGGTGCTACGATAAAACCGCCCGTTCACTTTGGTATTCTACTACAGTATGTGTTCTGCAGACATATTTTGGTAGCTAGCTACCAAGGGAAGAAACTATCAAAAGTCCTAGGTTCCGGAGATATGTAAGCTATAGCCTAACAGCCTACAAATAAATAAAACAAATAGAAAGTTATTTTAGGGCAAGGCAAATCATTTCAACAATCAAGTGCTGCTCGATGATAGAGGTGTAAAAAAGTTGTAAATAGTATAAAACTGAATGTTCTCATCTAAGGAATGGCAGCAACCACATTGAAAAGGGTAGCCTACTTTTACCCAGGCTCAAGTCCTAGACCTAACCAATAATTTTGTATTATCCATGTTGCTAGGAAACGAGTGGTAGCAGCAGCCATTTGCATGCCACGGTCATGGAAGTTCAACAATAATCCCTTTTTTGGCATCAGCGACCTGAACAGCTAGATGAGGGACAATATTTATTTATTTTTAAAACACTAGCGCATGTCATTGGTTCCATTTTGCAACAACGTAATCAAGGTCTGCTGTTCTTGCTTAACGCCACAGAGTTTAAAACAGGAGAACGACTAGACCCCTTGAGTGATGGAATGTGACCTCTCGGGTCTGGAGCACCCCAGGAGGCACTTTCTCATGTGACCATCCATCAGATTCATCTCTTTCAACACCATTTACTAGGGCCAAACTACTTCCCTATGCCTCTACCACTGATAACCAAGTTCGCAAAAGTCAAAAGAGTATGCACAAGAGAGATGCTCTCACTTGGGACTGAAGGGCCTAAATTATATGTAGTCCGAAAGCAAACCAACAATCGTAATGCCATATAGACCATGAACTGAAACTCAAGACAAGCTGATTGAGATTTAGGGTCCAGTGTAAACCCTCTGGGTCTTGTGAAATTCCCAGCCCCATAGGCCAACTTCCTCATTCCACATGTTATCTACCCTATCTGACCAATGTGACTGTAACTAGAGCCAAGGGGCGCCATCAACCATATTATCAGGATTAAAACTAAGGTGCAACAGAAATCCTCAATTCAACTGCATGTGTTAATTAACATATTAGCACGACTACGCTATATGGAATTGTTTTAAAAAGGTCATACCAAGAATGTTTTTGCAATTTGATTTGAAATTTTAAAATCCCTTGAAGTATTCATAAAAAATATATTTTTTAACTATTATTTGATGATTATTGTGTAGCCCAAATAGTTCCGACACAACAGACAGGATTTGCAGATCGGCTGCAAAACAGAGAACATCTTTCCATAGAGGGGTCATAAGTGTTTTTTAGGCCAAACCGTTCGGACGCTACAGTCGATTTTGTGAGAAGACCGATTTTTGGGATGTCTCATGGTCTGACAAACACCGCTCCAGTTCTGTCACCTTTCACCACAAAAAAAACATCTCTAGCTTAAACTGACATTTTTAAATGGGGACTTGTTGATTATGCTAATTAGATTTTCAAACTATGCTATGATGTTCAAGCCTGGTTTCTCTGATGTTTCATATTGTTCGATTATTTCAAGTAATTGTCATATCCTTTGTCATGTCATTATCCTTTGGCCGCCTCTCCTTCCAGTTCTCTGCTGCCAATGACTGGAACGAACTACAAAAATCTCTGAAACTGGAAACACTTATCTTCCTCACTAGCTTTAAGCAACAACTGTCAGAGCAGCTCACAGATTACTGCACCTGTACATAGCCCATCTATAATTTAGCCCAAACAACTACCTCTTTCCCTACTGTATTTATTTATTTAGCTCCTTTGCACCCCATTATTTCTATCTCTACTTTGCACATTCTTCCACAGCAAATCTACCATTCCAGTGTTTTACTTGCTATATTGTATTTACTTCGCCACCATGGCCTTTTTTTTTTGCCTTTACCTCCCTTATCTCACCTCATTTGCTCACATCGTATATAGACTTGTTTATACTGTATTATTGACTGTATGTTTGTTTTACTCCATGTGTAACTCTGTGTCGTTGTATCTGTCGAACTGCTTTGCTTTATCTTGGCCTGGTCGCAATTGTAAATGAGAACTTGTTCTCAACTTGCCTACCTGGTTAAATAAAGGTGAAATAAAAATAAATACAAATAAATACATATGTGTGACCAACCGGCTCGATTTGGTCTGTAGCAACATTTGAAAGTTTTTATTTTTATTTTACATTGGACAAAAGTAGACTCAAAACAGTCGAGGAACAATGGGAAAGTCATTCTGCTTTGAAAGTTTTTATTTTTATTTTACATTGAACAAAAGTAGACTCAAAACAGTCGAGGAACAATGGGAAAGTCATTCTGCTTTGAAAGATTTAATTTGTATTTTACATTGAACAAAAGTAGACTCAAAACAGTCGAGGAACAATGGGAAAGTCATTCTGCTTTGAAAGTTTTTATTTTAATTTTACATTGAACAAAAGTAGACTCAAAACAGTCGAGGAACAATGGGAAAGTCATTCTGCTTTGAAAGTTGATACATTTGTAACTCCACTTTTGAGAAAATGGTACACATACTGGAGAGGACCTTTGTCTAAACCCATTCAGAATTATTCACACCCTCTTAAAATTATTACTTTTTTACCTTTATTTAACTAAGCAAGTCATTTAAGAACAAATTCTTATTTTCAATGACGGCCTAGGAACGGTGGGTTAACTGCCTTGTTCAGGGGAAGAACGACAGATTTTTACCTTATCAGCTCAGAGATTCGATCTTGCAACCTTTCAGTTAATAGTGCAACGCTCTAACCACTAGGCTACCTGCTGCCCCACCCATCTCTTTAAGGATTCACATGTGAGGCCATATGCTAAATAGAGTGGATACAGTAGTGTACTAAACAACCAAAGATTGGTTTATACTACGTCTATCGACATGTAACTGGGACAACTGTATACAGACATCATGAACATTAGATTGTCGTCCGACATCAAACTTGTCGTTATGAAAAAGCATAAACACAAAATAAACAGGCTGCCTGGTGGTCCAAAATAGCTGGTGTACTTTAATGCCAATGAACCCATCCGTTTAAAAATGAATTTACTATGTGTCAATCTACAAAACCAGGCAGCTAAATACTACTTTGTAAACAATGTTTTAGTTGATATCTAGCCAATTCAAATAATGACCATTATCAAATAGCTGACGTCTTAACTTGAGCTCATTTGGATTCATTATTACAGGAAAATAACTCACAACAACCAGATAATTTTTTAACTTGGACACTGTCTCATGGGCCTAACGTTATATCCTGATTTGACTTTGGTGCAGGTAATGTGGTCCTTAACATTACCGCCTCTGGTAAACACACACTATATCAAATAGATTCTGTTTGTCTGTCACATGCACACGATACAGAAGGTGTGAAATGGTTACATAGTGGAGTATTTTGTTTAGACATGCAACGTAAACTCACACCATTCCGTAAAAATGTGCGCAACCGCAACATTCAAACGAGGCTACAAAGAAAACGAATGGGACTGTAGCGACTGTGTTGACTTCAAAACCTGGGATGTGAACAACGTTTCTTTTCATGCTTTTATCGACATGCTAATGGCTCGATACTATTGGAGAAAAGTTGAAAAAAACTGACCCCCCGTAACATCGTAAAGTGTCATGGTGTAAAATACAGCACGCTTATAGCATATTTCTATCTTACAATCTCTCTCCACCAGGTGTAGCACTTCTCTCATCCTTTAGAAACAAGAAATGGACAGTGACGGGGGTAAGGGGGGATACCTAGTCATTTTTTGCGTCATCATTGCATACGATCATCATTCTCAAAGCCGCTGTTTACTTCAAAGATCACTTTAGCATCGCCCTAAAAACCAGATTCAAATTCAACACAAACCTTCAAATAGGTACAGTGGGGCAAAAAAGTATTTAGTCAGCCACTAATTGTGCAAGTTCTCCCACTTAAAAAGATGAGAGAGGCCTGTAATTTTCATCATAGGTACACTTCAACAATGACAAACAAAATGAGAAGAAAAAAAATCCAGAAAATCACATTGTAGGATTTTTAATGAATTTATTTGCAAATTATGGTGGAAAATAAATATTTGGTCAATAACAAAAGTTTCTCAATACTTTGTTATATACCCTTTGTTGGCAATGACAGAGGTCAAACATTTTCTGTAAGTCTTCACAAGGTTTTCACACACTGTTGCTGGTATTTTGGCTCATTCCTCCATGCAGATCTCCTCTAGGGCAGTGATGTTTTGGGGCTGTTGCTGGGCAACACAGACTTTCAACTCCCTCCAAAGTTTTTCTATGGGATTGAGATCTGGAGACTGGCTAGGCCACTCCAGGACCTTGAAATGCTTCTTACGAAGCCACTCCTTCGTTGCCCAGGCGGTGTGTTTGGGATCATTGTCATGCTGAAAGACCCAGCCACGTTTCATCTTCAGTGCCTTTGCTGATGGAAGGAGGTTTTCACTCAAAATCTCACGATACATGGCCCCATTCATTCTTTCCTTTACACGGATCAGTCGTCCTGGTCCCTTTGCAGAAAAACAGCCCCAAAGCATGATGTTTTCACCCCCATGCTTCACAGTAGGTATGGTGTTATTTGGATGCAACTCAGCATTCTTTGTCCTCCAAACACGACGAGTTGAGTTTTTACCAAAAAGTTATATTTTGGTTTCATCTGACCATATGACATACTCCCAATCTTCTTCTGGATTATCCAAATGCTCTCTAGCAAACTTCAGACGGGCCTGGACATGTACTGGCTTAAGCAGGGGGACACGTCTGGCACTGCAGGATTTGAGTCCCTGGCGGCGTAGTGTGTTACTGATGGTAGGCTTTGTTACTTTGGTCCCAGCTCTCTGCAGGTCATTCACTAGCTCCCCCCGTGTGGTTCTGGGATTTTTGCTCGTGATCATTTTGACCCCACGGGGTGAGATCTTGCGTGGAGCCCCAGATCGAGGGAGATTATCAGTGGTCTTGTATGTCTTCCATTTCATGATAATTGCTCCCACAGTTGATTTCTTCAAACCAAGCTGCTTACCTATTGCAGATTCAGTCTTCCCAGCCTGGTGCAGGTCTACAATTTTGTTTCTGGTGTCCTTTGACAGCTCTTTGGTCTTGGTCATAGTGGAGTTTGGAGTGTGACTGTTTGAGGTTGTGGACAGGTGTCTTTTATACTGACAACAAGTTCAAGCAGGTGCCATTAATACAGGTAACGAGTGGAGGACAGAGGAGCCTCTTAAAGAAGAAGTTACAGGTCTGTGAGAGCCAGAAATCTTGTTTGTAGGTGACCAAATACTTATTTTCCACAATAATTTGCAAATAAATTCATAAACAATCCTACAATGTGATTTTCTGGATTTTTCTTTCTCATTTTGTCTGTCATAGTTGAAGTGTACCTATGATGAAAATTGCAGGCCTCTCTCATCCTTTTAAGTGGGAGAACTTGCACAATTGGTGGCTGACTAAATACTTTTTTGCCCCACTGTATGTAATGACACATTATATAAAAACTCTTTATAGTGTTTTATTTACATTTTAGAGGCGACAAGGTGATAAGTTGGACAGATCTAGTGAAAAAAAGCTATTTTCCCACACAACATCTCTCCTTCTCACTATCACGCATTAGTTTCGCTTCCCCACCCTTCATTTTTAAAAAGACCCGACGGGGCTCATTGCCTTCTTGAATCATGCAAAAACGGACAGCGTGGTGGTCATGTAATTGATTCTGTTGGAAAGGGGAGAAATTGTGCTTTACAATGGTATTGACATTACATTACAGTTGATCTGGAAGTATTACGTTTTTGTGGTGCTAAAATATTGATCAATTGTATGTGTAACGCGATGTACAAACGTGAGTGAGTTTATGTTAGCTAGCTGAACAATGAACAATAACCCATCGCTACCCTCCATTAATCTACAGGTAGCTAAAGCTAACCAACGAGGTTCAAACTAACATAAGCATTCAGACCCTTTGCTATGAGACTTGAAATTTAGCTCAGGTACCTCATGTTTCCATTCCATTGATCATCATGCTTCTACAACTTCATTGAAGTCCACCTGTGGAAAATTCAATTGATTGGACATGATTTGGAAAGGCACACACCTGTCCTTATAAAAAGGTTACACAGTGCATGTCAGAACAAAAACCAAGCCATGAGGTCGAAGGAATTGTCCGTAGAGCTCAGAGACAGGATTGTGTCAAGGCACAGATCTGGGGAAGGGTACCAAAACATGTCTGCAGCATTGAAGGTCCCCAAGAACACAGTGGCCTCCATCATTCTTAAATTTGAAGAAGATTGGAACCACCAAGACTCCCTAGAGTTGGCCGCCCGGCCAAACTGAGCAATCGTGGGAGAAGGGCCTTGGTCAGGGCTGACAGAGCTCTATGGTTCTCTGTGGAGATAGGAGAACCTTCCAGATGGACAACCATCTCTGCTGCATTCCACCAATCAGGCCTTTATGGTAGAGTGGCCAGACGGAAGCCACTCCTCAGTAAAAGGCACATGACGGCCCGATTGGAGTCTGTCAGAAGGCACCTCAAGACTCTCAGACCATGAGAAACAAGATTCTCTGGTCTGATGAAACCAAGATTGAACTCTTTGGCCTGAATGCCAAGCGTCACGTCTGGAGGAAACCTGGCACCATCCCTACGGTGAAGCATGGTGGTGGCAGCATCATGCTGTGGGGATGTTTTTCATTGGCAGGGACTGGGGGACTTGTCAGGATCAAGGGAAAGATGAACGGAGCAAAGTACAGAGAGATCTTGATGAAAACCTGCTTCAGAGCGCTCAGGACCTCAGACTGGGGCGAAGGTTCACCTTCCAACAGGACATCGACCTTAAGCACACAGCCAAGACAACGCAGGAGTGGCTTCAGGACAAGTCTCTGAATGTCCTTGAGTGGCCCAGCCAGAGCCCGGACTTGAACATCTCTGGAGAGACCTGAAAATAGCTGTGCAGCATCGCTCCCCATCCAACCTGAGAGCTTGTGAGGATCTGCAGAGAAGAATGGGAGAAACTCCCCAAATATAGGTGTGGCAAGCTTGTGGCGTCATACCCAAGTTGACTCGAAGCTGTAATCGCTGCCAAAGGTTCTTCAACAAAGTACTGAGTAAAGTGTCTTAATACTTATGTAAATGTGATATTTCAGTCTTTTCTTTTTTTACATTTGCAAAACTACATAAAAACCTGTTTTTGTCATGGTGTATTGTGTATAGATTCATGGGGGGGGGGGGGGGGGGGGGGCATAGGCCCACCCACAGCCAATCGGAATGAGTTGAATGAATCGGAACACGGTTGAATCCATTTTAGAGTACGGCTGTAACGTAACAAAATGTGGAAAAGGTTGAGGTGTCTTAATACTTTCCGAATGCACTGTATACTGAATATATATATATATATATATATATATATATATATATATATATATATATATATATATATATATATATATATATATATATATATATATATATATATAAAAACACAACATGCAACAATTTCAAAGATTTTACTGAGTTACAGTTCAAATGAGGAAATCTGTCAATTGAAATGAATTACGCCCCATCTATGGAATTCACATGACTGGGCAGGGGTGCAACCATGGGTGGGCATAGGCCCACCCACAGCCAATCGGAATGAGTTTTTCCACACAAAGGCTTACTACAGACAGAAATCCCCCCTAGACTATCCCGCAGGTAAGGAAGACAGATGCTTTGGAAATAGCGACTTGGATTAAATATGATGTTTGCCTTTCATGCGTGTCTGGAGCATGTCTACCTACTCCTTAGATCTAATATATATATATATATATATATATATATATATATATATATATATATATATATAGATAAAGACATGCCCTGATATTGACTCTTTTCGCACTGTGGAAAATGTTGAGGGGAGTGAAGACGTTCTGAAGGCACTGCGTCCCTTCTGGTAAGCCATCAAGCCCAGTGGTTTTCCAGACAGAAAGGATTTAATTGCCTCAAGATGCTTAAGTTAGCCTTCACACCTGCCTTTCTGTATATTTGATAATTTTACAGTATAATTATATTCAGTGTAAATGGAGGTTTCAATGAAAACAAATGTGTTGGAAATGTTCAAAAAGTAGTGATACACTGAAATCATTTCACCAACTTTTATATTGAAAATCAACAAACAAATACAAATCAGCAGCACTATGCACTTTGTGTGCATAAACAAAATAATAACATTAATATTAAAGATGGCACCATGTGGCCATGAGGTAAGTTTAAATGAACACAACCTTAAGGAAACAAATCAAATAAACAAACAAACAAATACAATTAGCAGCACTCACTTTGTAGTGAGGCACGGCAACCTTCATCAGCCTCAGAAAGCCAGGCCACTCAACAATATGAAACGGCATCACGTCCTTTGCTATGTAATAAGAAAGGGCTGCAGTGAGGTCTTGAGCATGTTTTAATAAGCAGCCTGCCTTTGAAATTCCCTCCTAAGCTGCCGGCTGAGTGCAGAGCAGTGAGAGACTGAATACCATTGGAAAATAATTGATTTTATTCATTTTATCATATGGCTGCAGCTTCAGTGGGTAATCTACACTTCTCTAATGTAAATCACAAGAGGCTACATCCCTAATGGCGGGGTGAGCACACAAACCCATTAACACAGTGATTTACTTTGATGGCTTACTGTTTCCTGAAACAATCATCTTTGATCTGACTTTATGAGTGTCCAGATGAGAGAAAAAACTAGTTGAGATGCACCGTCACGAAGCGAAGACGGCATTTTCTGGATTAACAAGCCAATTCAAATGTATTTAGCTGGATATTTACAAGAGGCAAAGGCGATTTTTCACAGGTTCTTTTCAGAGCGACATGCCACGGCGCCACCGGTTTAAGGTGACACAAGCAAGCGCTCTGGGAAACGGGAGGGGTGCAGGCAATGCTTTTATTGATTGGATTGTAGGAGCTGGGACAGTCGAGGTATGGAGACGAGTCAGTCATGACTAAAAGCAACATGAATCATACTGGGTGAGGAAGTTCGGGAAAGTAGGGAGCAGCTGAGGCTTCTGCAGTAGCAGATCAAACCGTTTAGTGTTTCATCAATAAATTTGTGGCTTTGCCTGACACCGACCTTAAGCTATTTGGTGAAATCCAGTTGCGGACACTACATTTTTCTTGGTAGCTTTTCAATTTCTTAACGTTAACCAGATTGGGCATTTTCAAGTTGTTACACTTCTAGAATAAATAAATGACTCTGCTTTGTGGGTAAATGCATTACTGACCGTTTGCTCATTCTACCATTTTACATGAAGTAGCCTAATTCACTTCAGTTGTTCATGCGCAGTAATA
The DNA here is from genome assembly GCF_045791955.1 of Oncorhynchus clarkii lewisi. Taxonomy (NCBI): domain Eukaryota; kingdom Metazoa; phylum Chordata; class Actinopteri; order Salmoniformes; family Salmonidae; genus Oncorhynchus; species Oncorhynchus clarkii. The sequence continues at coordinate 814,517 of NC_092175.1, forward strand.
TGAATCACTTCTATGAGCCTGTGTATGATGAATGGCAAACACACTGCCTGTGGTGTGACAATTTATTACTTTAAGTGACACAAGTGACACAATAGAGTCCAAGCATGGCCAAATCAGTTCCACTTCTACTGTTGTCCATCATTATGGCTGCACTACGTTTATAGGGAGGCATATTTTGCCTCAGTAGACTGATAAGGAGCTTGGATCACAGGTAATGCAGTCCCAAAGACAATAAAGAGATCTTGCGACCTAAAGTTCTCTGTGGCAGAGTTCAGTTTTATTGTAACATGCACAAGCACAGTGAAATGCCTTTCTTACAAGCTCATTGCTAAAACAGAAAAAAGTCCAAAACATTTTTTTCCAGCATTAATTAAGCATTATCTGGTTATGTGGACTTACTTCCAAGTGAAACATTGCCTATTTGAACATTAACAATTAAGTTATCCATTGCATTTGAATACAACTCTGTCTAGATATTTTCGTCTACCAACTTATATTGCTCTGGCTGGAGAACAGAGATCTGATTTGTCAACAGTGAATTACGCAAAACCACTGATGGGTTCTGATATCTTGACATATGAAATATACTTATTCCTTTCACTGAGGGGGTAATTTTTAACGTTTACATTATGTCCGGATATGTTATTGTTAGCCATCAGGGATCCTATGGGAGGAAGAAAGACAGCGTCTAGTACAAGTCAAGATGACAGCCGTGAGTTGGGGAGGAGTGAGCACTTTGGGGCAGAGGTCAGGTCAGATGAAGTGAGGAAGAACAGATATCACTAAGGTTCTGTCTAGCAACAGAGATGCATTGGCTGTTTCAGATGTGGAGGAGGAGACTCAGCCTAGGAGAAAGGGTTTTGTTACGTTACAAATGTTGTTACGTTACAGCCTAGTTTTTTCCCCCTCATTAATATACCCCCAATTCCCTCTATTGACAAAGCAAAAACAGGTTTAGTCATTTTTGCAAATGTATATAAAATAAAAAACTGAAATATGTAAGTATTCAGACACTTTACTCAGTACTTGTTGAACTACCTTTTGGCAGCGATTACAGCCTCGAGTCTTCTCGGGTATGACACTACAAGCTGGCACACCTATATTTGGTGAGTTTGATATGATTTGACTCTCCCACTCTTCTCTGCAGATCCTCAAACTGTCAGGTTGGATGGGGAGCGTCGCTGCACTGCTTTTTTCAGGTCATACTGGGGTTATTCTGTGATTGCTGAGGGAAATTTTTAATTGAATCCATTTTAGAATAAGACTAACGTAACAAAATGTGGAAAAAGTCAAGGGGTCTGAATACTTTCCGAAGGCACTCTATAATGAATAGCCTAATAGTTGATCAAAATATTAAGTTACACGTTATGATCTGTTGCGTCAGCCTCATTGCTCAAAACAGTTTTTTGATGCTAGTGGTTGTATTAATTTGGGATCAATCGCATCCCACTGTGTTTAGAATATTTATTTCTATCACAGAATAGGTCAACTTTTGTACGATGTGGTATAGTAGATTGACATAGGCTGGTGCTTTTGCTGTTCATTAGGTCTAATCATCTTGTTGGCTGAAGAAAAGTAAATGTGGACAGTTCTTCTAATATCTTCCATATGCGCCTCAGAATTGTTTAAGGACGCACGCAGTTGCATCCCCGATGTGTCTGTCTTCAATAGTAACCTGTGAGAAAGACCCGATCACGTGACGGAGAGCCATGTGAGTGAGAAGTGCTTCAGTCGGCAGCCGGGAGAAGGGAATTATAATGATTATATTCAGCCCAGGGGCACAACGGCCACAGAAGGCATGGATTTTTTTAGGGGCCACACAAAAGGGGATGCTGCTGGGAAATGTTGAGGCATTATCAAGTGCTTGTCAAATTGAATGAGAGACTGATGAAGTGTGTACAGCCTGTGCAAAAAAAATAAGCAGAGCTCATGCCTTTCATGCAACCTTTTTCAAATCATTAGAGTCGCGGTCATGCAGCCTTAATGTATAAATGTGTAACAATCCGAGTGGCGCAGTGGTCTAAGGCATCGCAGTGCCATTCGAGATTCTGGTTCGAGTCCAGGCTCTGTCGCAGTCGGCTGCGACCGGGAGACCCATGGGGCGGCGCACAATTGGCCCAGTGTCGTCCAGGTTAGGGGAGGGTTTGGCCGGCAGGGATGTTCTTGTCCCTGACACGGTTGCCAGGTGTGCAGTGTTTCCTCCGACACATTGGTGCGGCTGGCTTCCGGGTTAAGTGGGCATTGTGTCAAGACGCAGTGCGGCTTGGCTGGGTTGTGTTTGAGGACACACGGCTCTCGACCTTCACCTCTTCCGAGTCCGTACGGGAGTTGCAACAATGAGACAAGACTAACTACCAATTGGATACCACGAAATTGGGGAGAAAAAGCGGTGAAAGTAAACAAAAAACAATAATCGGAACATAACATTGGTATCACAACTACAGGAGTAACTGTTTCTTTGGTAATAGCTCAACACAGAATAGCCAGCCGCATGTGCACACTGCCTCAAATTGTATGGAGAAAATATCCTTTCTATTTTATTCAGCTATGTTCAATTGTATTCTTCATATTATAAAATAATATAAAATGCCACGGAATTCTGTCTGCTAAATGAACTAGTGTAGCCCACAGCCATGTGGCATAACCAGATCAGGGTCTAACATAAGGATAACTATTATGTTATGTCTATTTCAGAATAGCATACTCTATGTTTTCTTCATATCACGTTTCTTTAGACCGGTCCAAAATAATCAATGCATTTATTGTGATGGTGTAGGCTAAATTACATGGCTATAGAAACAGTTTACTCCAAATGGAAAAATGTTGTGCAAGAAAAACAAGTGTTTATATTGGACAAATTCATGTAGGTCCCTCCCCGTTTGGTTTGCTCTGTTTACTTCCGTTTGGTTACTAGACTAAACGTTAAACGGTTTCCTTCGCGAAACGTTTTGCAACAGAATCTGCATAATGATACACCCCAGGTGAGGAACAGGCAGCAGTGGCACCCAGTCTGCCTCAGTGGTGCCATTGTGGTCATTGAAAGGACATGCCCACTGACATTTGCCTGGCTACTCAACTCCTTGCTCCGTCCAAACCACTCCTAGCCACTCCCACAGATGTTTGTTTCTTCTCCGCAATAAGTCCGGATCAGAGTACTTCCTCAACCCTTCACTGAATGCGAACACATTCAGGGCCATCTGATTGGTCCAGAAACCGATGAGTTGGTCTAGAGCCAGAACACGCGTAGGTAAAGCAGCGGTTTGAAAATGTGGCATTGGCTTTGATACGCTGATTGGTTAGAGACGATCCAATCGCTCTTCACTTTTTTCACACACCACCCTCGTACCCCTTGCCACCACAAACGACTTCAATAATGGCAGTCTAAGGCTAAAGTAGAGGTAAGAAGAAGAAGGTAAGAATTTAGCGTGAGTGGTCAGGCTACACTGACATACAAAGGAAGTGCTGTGGCCAGGGCCCCACACAGTGTCAGCTTACTGCCATACTTCTTCCTGTGCATCCTGGAAAATTGTGTTTTGCGCTTCGCCAGGAAGTACAGGAAAGATGTGCTGGCACTGGCTGACCCATGGGACCCTGGGGATGACTATAGGAAGCACTAAGATGTGTCCTACAATTTGTTGTGTGGCATTGTGTCAGGAACCCGTGTGGTCATCCCCACTTGCTGTGTCGAGGATCAGGGACTGCTATCCTGATCTTAACTCATAGTACACTGGCTTCCTTCATGGACGTTGATGTGGGCAGATCCCTACAACAACCGCAACTGTACCATAGAGGCTCCCCAGGGGCTACTGCTGCCTGCCCCCACATCCATGTGAAGTGATATTCATTAGGGGTTTACAGCTAAACATATTGTTCTTCTGATGTAATCAGCAATTGAAGAAAAATAATATTTACAAAATACATGGACAAAACAAAAAAATATAAAGTTCGGCACACAGAAACTATAGGCCATGAGTGACTTCAAATTAGTGACGTCAAATTTTTGTCTAGGACCCACAAGGTCCCTCAGGATAGATTTTGGAAAACTTCTTCTCATTAACCACAAGTCCAAATAAGACCATTCGGTATGTAGGCCCATAGTACAGTTCTTAACTTAGTTTGAGAAATGCTAAGGGATTGATAAAATGGCTGAGAAATCGATGAATCAGGAAATCAGATTTTAAGTGTACATTTAAATCCTTTGTAAATCCCCTTCACAATGGCCTATCATCTACTTGAAACTTGTTTGGGTCTTCAAATATACAGTGGGCAAAAAAGTATTTAGTCAGCCACCAATTGTGCAAGTTCTCCCACTTAAAAAGATGAGAGGCCTGGAATTTTCATCATAGGTACACTTCAACTATGACAGACAAAATTAATTTATTTGCAAATTATGGTGGCAAATAAGTATTTGGTCACCTACAAACAAGCAAGATTTCTGTCTCTCACAGACCTGTAACTTCTTCTTTAAGAGGCTCCTCTGTCCTCCACTCGTTACCTGTATTAACGGCACCTGTTTGAACCTGTCCAAAACCTCAGTCACACTCCAAACTCCACTATGACCAAGACCAAAGAGCTGTCAAAGGACACCAGAAACAAAATTGTAGACCTGCACCAGGCTGGGAAGACTGAATCTGCAATAGGTAAACAGCTTGGTTTGAAGAAATCAACTGTGGGAGCAATTGTTAGGAAATGGAAGACATACAAGACCACTGATAATCTCCCTCTATCTGGGGCTCCACGCAAGATCTCACCCCGTGGGGTCAAAATGATCACAAGAATGGTGAGCAAAAATCCCAGAACCACACGGGGGGACCTAGTGAATGACCTGCAGAGAGCTGGGACCAAAGTAACAAAGCCTACCATCAGTAACACACTACGCCGCCAGGGACTCAAATCCTGCAGTGCCAGACGTGTCCCCCTACTTAAGCCAGTACATGTCCAGGCCCGTCTGAAGTTTGCTAGAGAGCATTTGGATGATCCAGAAGAAGATTGGGAGAATGTCATATGGCCACATGAAACTAAAATATACATTTTTGGTAAAAACTCAACTCGTCGTGTTTGGAGGACAAAGAATGCTGAGTTGCAATCAAAGAACACCATACCTACTGTGAAGCATGGGGGTGGAAACATCATGCTTTGGGGCTGTTTTTCTGCAAAGGGACCAGGACGACTGATCCGTGTAAAGGAAAGAATGAATGGGGCCATGTATCGTGAGATTTTGAGTGAAAACCTCCTTCCACCAGCAAGGGCATTGAAGATGAAACGTGGCTGGGTCTTTCAGCATGACAATGATCCCAAACACACCGCCCGGGCAACAAAGGAGTGGCATCGTAAGAAGCATTTCAAGGTCCTGGAGTGGCCTAGCCAGTCTCCAGATCTCAACCCCATAGAAAATCTTTGGAGGGAGTTGAAAGTCCGTGTTGCCCAGCAACAGCCCCAAAACATCACTGCTCTAGAGGAGATCTGCATGGAGGAATGGGCCAAAATACCTGCAACAGTGTGTGAAAACCTTGTGAAGACTTACAGAAAATGTTTGACCTCTGTCATTGCCAACAAAGGGTATATAACAAAGTATTGAGATAAACTTTTGTTATTGACCAAATACTTATTTTCCACCATAATTTGCAAATAAATGCATTCAAAATCCTACAATGTGATTTTCTGGATTTTTTTTCTCATTTTGTCTGTCATAGTTGAAGTGTACATATGATGAAAATTACAGGCCTCTCATCTTTTTAAGTGGGAGAACTTGCACAATTGTTGGCTGACTAAATACTTTTTTGCCCCACTGTATTACCACTATGAACCATGTTGAATTTGGCATTGACATCTTAAAAAAGGAAACTATCAAATTCACATTTTTGATTATGTAACGCTAACACTTAAAAAGACCATAACACATTTTTACAAAACTAATAAAAATTGAAAGCTGAAATGTCTCTAGTCAAGAAGTATTCTACCCCTTTGTTATGGCAAGCCTAAATAAGCTGCCAAAGTTCATGTATTGAATACTTATGTAAATGAGATATTTCTGTATTTCATTTTCAATCAATCAATTTGCAAAATGTTAAAAAACATGTTGTTTTCACTAATTATGGGGTATTTTCTGTAGATAGGTGAGGGGGGGAAATATTGAATCCATTTTGAATTCAGACTAACACAACAAAATGTGGAATAAGTCCAGGGGTATGAATACTTTCTGAAAGCACTGTATGACTCAAACCAGATAGAGACGGGCTGCTCAAATGTTGGCCTATAGAGAAAATGCTGAGATACATATAGGAATAAAACAGGACACTAGGAGCTAAAAACAAGTACCAGTAAAATAGAGTTATGTACCCATGTCGCTCATCTGTTATTTATTCAAAACCATGAAAAAGGATTCAAATGTTCCCATTAAGCGAGCAGAGTCTTGGCACATTTTGAGCGATGATTAAAAAAAAGCAGGCAAAGCAGAGTTGAATTCTACGAAATCTGCTCGGTGTGCCAGCGCTTCTGAAATTCACACCACTGTACGAGTCAGAGGACATCATCTACATGGGTGACGTAACACAAAGAGCAGCTTTCGACAACAAAGAAAAAGCCATCAGGAGGATTAGCTGGGCAGAGGAAACTGTAGTTGGATGTGCCAAGGAAAAGATGACCTCCAAAAACTGATGAAAGCAATCAGATTTCACACCAAGCAAAGCTGACCTCGGGAAAAGGAGACTTGGATAATGACGAATCAAAATAAAATAAAATCAAGAAGAATTGTGTGCACACAGCCGAAACAACATGATACAGGGCTAGGCCTCGTAGACATATGAAGCCACAATCAAATCTGCCTAATGATTTTTTTTTTATAATAAAGGCTAAGTAAAGAACAGGGAAGGGCCTGGGAAAAGTAAACAGAACTTCAAGAAAACCTGATGTGAGAGACATTTCTGGGAAGAGTGCTCAACCAAATTGTGTGTGCTGGCCTCAGTGGCCACTTCGTAATGAATGCTGTGGTTTATCAGGCGTCCAACAATTGACGAAACAACTCTCATCCAAAAACAAATAACACTCCAATTAACATCAGTATTCGTGGAGCGGCCTGTTCCCACAATGCAACCCCAAACTGCATTATGGAACAAAACACCCGCTGCCTGCATCCCGCCCCAGGTTCCAATTTGGCTCCGCTAGAGACAGGGGGTGAGCCAAGCCCATTTTTAAACAGGAAATGTGTATTTCCCCCCCATCATACCTGCCTAATAAGCTGAAAACAAAACCTGTCCAAACCCCTGTAATTGGCCAACAAGGTTTCACCTTGAGCTGGGTTTAAGACCGTCCCCCATTTTTCCTCCATTTCATAATGAGACTCTACAGAAGTGCAATTAGCAGTCGCCATACCACAGCTCTACGGCTGTTGACAGGTGAACTTTGTGCAGAACTAGAGTTCTAGATGGATAACCATATACTGTACACTGTGTGTACAAAACACTACGGTGCCTTGGAACGGGGTATGGTGGAAGGTGCCAGGCGCACCGGTTTGAGTCAAGAACCGCAATGCTGCTGGGTTTTTCATGCTCAACATCCTGTGTGTATCACGTATGGCCCACCACCCAAAGAACATCGAGCCAACTTGACAACTGTGGGAAGCATTGGAGTCAACATGAGCCAGCATCCCTGTGGAACACTTGACACCTTGTAGAGTCCATGCACTGACGAATTGAGGCTGTTCTGAGGGCAAAATGGGGTGCAACTCAATATTAGGAAGATGATCCTAATGTTTTGTACACTCAGTGTATATAAGAGCTGCTTAGACGTCAGTGTGTGTCGAGTTCGAATGGTGGCTGCTGCCACACCAAAGCTCTCCAAGAGGATCTGGGAGCATCCCGTGTTGTGACAGTGACAGATGACAGCGTTGATTAAACGGGCAGACTTCCTGTTCATGTTTATTTGCGACCTCCCACAAGTGTACACACACACACGTCTGCTTATTTGTACTCAATTACTGCGTCAAACTGTGCTAGACTACCCATATATGGTTGCACGCCCCAAATACATCCCAGCTGCATTTGCTGAATGTATATAAATAATAAATTGCCTCAATTGATGCGATAACGATAAATATAACAAAACGTTTCTAACAATGTGCCCCAGTCTTTTTGTATTATCCTTTGAACTACCACCTCCATGGATGTAACCATCAATTGTCCCATTAACCATCTTATTTCATTTCAAACTTCTCAAGGCTACTCATCCTAATGAATGACATCAGCAAAATTCCTGCAAGAAGTCATGATCGGTGTCCATTTTCAGTTTATAGTCCCAGCTCTAATGGAGAACAAATGGAATGCGTGTGCCCACTTCAATGTTCAAATTTGTGACCCGTTCCAGAAAAACTAAGCATATGTCACGGGTCACTACTTCACAGGAGAGCCATTTAAATGTACCTTTTTTTATTTTTATCAAAATGTGTTTTTTGGCAGAAATGCCTTTCTCGAACATGTGAACTTTCATGTGCCTTAATAACAAACATGTATGCCATCTGTAAATACAAATAAAATTGTTAAATTAAGAGCCTAGTTGGTTAAGACAGAACAGAGTGTGCAAAGCTGTCAGGGCAAAAGAGTGGCTACTTTGAAGAATCTCAAATTTAGATTTGTTTAACACTTTTTTTGTTTTCTACATGATTCCATCGTTTTCATTTCTTCACTATTTTTCTACAATGTACAACTTTTGACTGGTACTGTATGCATGTATGACATTCTCCTGTTACCGCTCCTTCACAGGTGTCCATCTCAATAAACTTGGGCGTACCTGGACCTACCACCACTCATTGTCGGAGAGTCAGAATGCATTCGGCATCATGGCTGCAAGGAGGAGGATTCTTGTATGCAGTCTCAGTTTTTTGTCCGCACTGTGAACCAGTAGAGTTTTAATCTGGTTAATAAAATGAAACCGGATTCTGGGACATCTCAGTGTGCAGTAATTTAGATTAGATTGAGCTACACCACAAGTAGAAGAAAGTAAATCATGTGGCACACAGCTCTTCTGTACGTTGTCAGCCCCTGATGTTGAAATAGAATGCATTGAAACACATTGTATTGAGATGAGGAAATGGCAACAGAGCTTTTTCAGCACACAAATAAACCTTTATTCTTGCTTCTGAAAGTAAACAAAGTGTCTGCTAAGAACAGACATGTAAATAAGTATCTATGGAATAAAATGTAAGTGTCAGAGTGTAGTTAAATATTTCTGAACAATAGTAAAACAGTGTGTTAGGAACAGAAATGTAAATAAAAGTAGCTATGGAATAAAATGAAAGTGTCTAGTGTGACTCCTGAGATGTCTAAACAATAGAACAAGTTCATTTCACTGTGGTCCCAGTCGTTCGGTCCATGTTATCTTCTTGAAATCATGCACGAACTCGTGCAGCTGGTGATCAAATTCCTCCCGGAGATTGGTCAAGAGTTCATCCATGAAATCAGCTGTAGCTGCCAGGACCCTGTAGAGAGTATGAAAAGAGGGGGGACATTATGAGTGTCTGGAGAGCAGTGTGCATGGTGAGGAAGAAGGTAAACAGAAGAGAGGAAAGGGGATCAAAGTAGTCTGAAATTATTTGTATTTATTTACCTCTGGGACAAGCTGGTGGGCTTGGCGCATGACGTTCTCCAGATCTTGAGATGTCTTCAAACATTTGCAATGCCTTTAATAGTAATGTGTCTAGGACCGAGTCTGCAGCTCCTTTGTCCCTTCTCACACCCCTGCTACTACCACTGCTGCTCTTTGGCGTCGCTGAGGAGCAAGCCAGTGGAATAGGTCTCCCTTCTCCTCAAATCCCTGCTACTGCTCTTTGGCATCGCTGAGGAGCAAGCCAGTGGAGTAGGTCTCCCTTCTCCTCAAATCCCTGCTACTGCTCTTTGGCGTCGCTGAGGAGCAAGCCAGTGGACTAGGTCTTGGAGGTGGGCCCAAGATAGAGCTTCTCAGGTCCTGCATTGAGATCGTTTGTAATTCTGCACTGCAACTCAGTGCGGAAGATAGGCTGGCTGCAGAGGTAGTCCTTGGGGCTGGTAAACAGGCAGTACTGGGGCGCAGAGAACAAAACCAGGTGCTGTCTCCATTCACTGGTGTATGTGCCTTTAAAAAAAGAAGTAGAGGGCTATTTAGTACACATATGCAAAACATTAATGAACATCAAATAATCATTAACCGAGACTACAACATTTGAAACATTTGAGCAGAGTATGCCTGGCCTAACGTTAGCTACTCAACTCTGCTCAAACATTTACACTAGCTGGACCTTACTACCAAACTTTGACTTGTGTTACCAATGTGGAAAGCTTATGATTTTCTTTCTATGACAAAATGTTTGATCAAAAGTTTAGTTGGTTGGCTTGCACGAGTATGCTGCTAAGCTAGCTAGACACTAGCCAGCCAAGTAGCTAGCTCTAGCTGGCTAACTATCGACAAATATAGAAAATACAACATACCCCGTCCTTTCGTGAAGAAGGCACGTTGCTTTCAGTCTTACATGCTTCCCATGCCAGCAGCAACATTTCTGGATTAGCCTTTCCAACCGCAACTCCACTGCGGCCCTTGTTTCTTTGACGAACTTGTTGCAAACCCTACCCCGCCTTTTCACAAGTACTTGGGTTAGACCCCAGCTTCTCCGCAATCTCCCTCCATGAATTGGCATTTACATTCATTTACACTCTTTATCTAATGCATGGCTAGAATCGTACTGGTAAATGTACTTTTGTAACGCCTCGGTCAATCGATGCTCAAAGTTGTCATTTGCCATGTTGAATCCACACTGAGTATTAGGCTGAATCGACAAGAAGCAAAAACTCACGTCACCCCTATCACAAAGAAAAAATGACTAGTGCCCGAACTGCCGAACTGCCGACAAAAACCCTAACCAAACTCCAAAATTTAGTAAAATGTCACAAAATGTCATCATAACCAAATTGTTTCGGTTGGGGAGCATGTGGACACCTTTAGAAGGACAAGAGAGCCCTGAGTACCAAGCCATTAGCGACCTGAGGATTGTTAGGGAGTTGGGTACTACCAACGCATGTCCAGAGTGCATAAGAGGAGATTCCCGTGACTCAGTCACATGGAATTGTACTGCGGTTGACTACTGGTGTGGCAGTAATACGGTCACTACAAGAGCCCATGGTAGGATTCATCTTGGTCAAACTATACTGAACAAAAATATAAATGCAACCATTTCAAAGATTTCACTGAGTTACAGTTTATATAAGGAAATTAATTGAAATGAATTCACTAGGCAGGGTAGGCTAGTGGTTAGAGTGTTGGACTAGTAACCGGAAGGTTACAAATCTGCAGTTCTGCCCCTGAACAGGTAGTTAAACCAAGCCGTCATTGAAAATAAGAATTTGTTCTTAATAACCTCTTGAATCTATGGGGGCGCTATTTCATTATTGGATAAAAAACGTGCCCGTTTTAAGCGCAATATTTTGTCACGAAAAGATGCTCGACTATGCATATAATTGACAGCTTTGGAAAGAAAACACTAACGTTTCCAAATCTGCAAAGATATTGTCTGTGAGTGCCCCAGAACTGATGCTACAGGCGAAACCAAGATGAAACTTCAAACAGGAAGTGAACAAAATTTCTGAGGCGCTGTTTTCCATTGTCTCCTTATATGGCTGTGAATGCGCCAGGAACAAGCCTACACTTTCTGCCGTTTCCCTAAGGTGTCTGCAGCATTGTGACGTATTTGTAGGCATTTCATTGGAAGATTGGCCATAAGAGACTACATTTACCAGGTGTCTGCCCGGTGTCCTTTGTCGAAATTGGTGCGTAATCTTCAGCTGCAAGCATTCTTCCATGGGATTCAGAGGAGAGAGCAGACTTCCACGAACGTTATATCATCGAAGAGATATGTGAAAAACACCTTGAGGATTGATTCTAAACAACGTTTGCCATGTTTCAGTCGATATTATGGAGTTAATTTGGAAAAAAGTTTGGCGTTTTGATGACTGAATTTTATTTTCTTTTTTTTCGGTTTTGAACAAAACGGAGCGATTTCTCCTACACAAAGAATCTTTTTGGAAAAACTGAACATTTGCTATCTAACTGAGAGTCTCCTCATTGAAAACATCCGAAGTTCTTCAAAGGTAAATTATTTTATTTGACTGCTTTTCTTGTTTTTGTGAAAATGTTGCCCGCTCAATGCTACGCTAAATGCTACACTAGCTATCAACACTGTTACACAAATGCTTGTTTTGCTATCATCTGAGATGACAGTGTTGTTAACAAAAGGCTAAGCTTGAGAGCTAGCATATTTAATTCATTTCATTTGCGATTTTCATGAATAGTTAACGTTGCGTTATGGTAATGAGCTTGAGGCTGTATTCACGATCCCGGATCCGGGATGGCTAGTATCAAGAGGTGTTCTTAACTGACTTGCCTAGTTAAATAAAGGTAAAACAAATAAATGAAATCTATGGATTTCACATGACCATCACATGGGCTGTCATGGTTACACGTGGTCTGCAGTTGTGAGGCCAGATGGACATGCTGCCAAAATCTCTGAAACAACATTGGAGGAAGCTTATGGTAGAGAAATGAATATAAAATTCTCTGGCAACAGAAGAAAAAGCTCTGGACATTCCTGTAGTCAGCATGCGAATTGCGCACCCCCTAAAAACATCTGCGGTTTTGTGGAGAAAAAAAATGCACTTTTTTTACACCCCTTTTCTCCCCATTTCCCATCGTCTCATCTCTGTAACTCCCCAACGGGTTCGGAAGGCGAAGGTCAAGTCATGTGTCCTCCGAAACATAACCCGCCAAGCCACGCATCTTAACACCTGCTCACTTAACCCCGAAGCCAGCCACATCAATGTGTTGGAGGAAACACCTTTCACCTGATGACCGAGGTCAGCCTGCAGGCTCCCAGCCCGCCACAGCCCGCTACTTGATGACCCAAGTAAAGTCCCCCCCGGCCAAACCATCCCATAATCCGGACGACACTGGACCAATTGTGTGCAGTCATATGGGACTCCCGATCATGGCCGGTTGTGATACAGCCCGGGATCGAACCCGGGTCTGTGTGATGTCTCTAGCACTGAGATGCAGTGCCTTAGACCTCTCGGGAGGTCCTAAAACTGCACATTTTAAAGTGGCCTTATTGCCCCCAGCACAAGGTACACCTGTGTAATGATCATGCTGTTTAATCAGCTTCTTGATATGCCACACCTGTCACTAACAGGGACGTAAACAAATGTGTTCACAAAATTTGAGAGACAAGTTTGTGCGTATGGAGCATTTTTTATTTTTGCTCATGAAACCAAAACTTTACATGTTGTGTTTTATATATATTTTTTAGTGTATATCAAAAATCTCTTTCTGGTGCTCCTTACATTCTGTTTGGTATCGTGACAACACTACTTACTTGGATAACTACCAAGAATTAGCACATCATTATTTTATGCTTAAAGAAATCATTTTTTTTTACCTTTTTAACTAGGCAAGACAGTTAGGATCAAATTCTTATTTTCAATGACAGCCTAGGAACAGTGGGTTAACTGAATGACAGATTTGTTAACTCGGGATTTGAACTTGCAACCTTTCGGTTGCTAGCCCAACACTCTAACCACTAGGCTACGCTGCCGCGTTTTATAAACACAGATCTAAAATGCTTCTTATTGTAATTTCAGTACTCTGATCTGTAGCTACTTTTCTCGGTTACTTTTCTTGGTGTAGCCAGCCTACTTTTATCTGCAAAATGCAATATTAAATTTAAGCAAAACATTAGGAAATGTAGCTGGCAACATTCCTTCTATGAGATACATTAGAAACATGACGGCCATGCATCGTTTTTGCCAAAAATAGATGAAAAGGCTAAGCTCATTTACTTGTGTGGTTGCCAGTCAAATAGCGTTGAACTTGTTGCCATCTAATGAAAATGAAGCAATTTCTGATGAATGTGTTGCACTAATGTATTTCCTGTGAAAGAAAACTGTAGCTGCCCAACTATTGAAGCAAAAAAAAAAAAACTTGACTTTCAATTTAAAATGCGACCCGTCAATACACAGCTGGACTCACATGCTCCCGCTTTCTCCTGTTGTGCTTTTTACAAACACTCAACTGTTCTGGGGAACAACGGTAATGTTAAATAACGTGACAGGTAAAATGAAGAATGTGATCTGCTCTGTCTAAAGTTTTTCACAAGTTGACTGCAGGCATTTACTTAAAGTAGCTACAAATGACAATTTTGGAAGTTTTTCAATAAATTGTTTCAAATGGTATTGAAAAAACCATCCCCTTGACTATTTCCAAATACCCCGGTATACCGCCCAAGCCTAATGTGACCAAAATCGTCACACTTAAAAGGCCATGTAATTTCAGAAGACTGATCATTTCAAATAAGGGAGTATCCTATCATTCAGAATAGGATTCATTTGGCTGCATACAATTAAAAAATATATTTAAAATGTTAAGAGTGGGGTGTCACATCACCTGGGGTGGTCTCCCCACCACCAAGGGCTTCCTAGTTGCGAGCATGGAAACGCCTGACTGGGAATTCCCTGGGGGGGGGGGGGGGGGGGGGGGGGACACAAGTCTGTCAGCAACGCTCTATTAATTTGGCCACTTCTTAAAGAGAGGCCCTGCCGACTTGACGGGGGTCAAGACTTCGCACTACGTTAACTAACTGCCAAAGGGATTGGTCAGTGTCTAACAACATGAGCCAAAGGGAACACAAAAGTATTGGCACACAGCATCACCATCCAAAGAATGTATGAGAACAAAAGCCACATGCTGACATGATTGATTGTAATTGCATTGTAACAGAGTGATGGCATGGGCATTTTGCAGACTTTGTACACCACTTGACCTTCATAGAAACACTCAAGAAGTTGTAATCAGAGCAATAAGGTAATTGCATCCAAAGGCTTTAAACATTGACAAAGGTTAGCCAATACCAAAGGCTTACTTACTGTAAACGGTGTTCTCTTTTCTCTGGGCCGTGTGTTCAAATTGCATTAAAACATCTAACTGGGACATAAATAGATATTACAGGCAGACATGTCTACTCCATGCCTGGTCCCCCACTACTAAGACCAAGAAGCCACACAGTACTGACTCATACTATAGTAGGAAGTTAGCTGGCCTGTTTGGGCTCTCGTCAACTTTGAGCCCCCAACTGTAGTGGCAACAGGAAGACGTCAATATATAACACCACAATCCACTTCCGCTTGGCCGCCCGGCACTGAATAAATCTGCCCTGTCAGGGTTTCTACTCTGGCTGGTCAATATAACAAGTCGCATGCGGCTATTGCTGCTACTGCTGGGTAATGGGTTCAAGGCCCAATAAGAACAGTGAAGGCTACAATGTACCCCACCCAAAGAAATGGGTGTCAGCAGCAATATCAGAAAAGGGCCACATTACAAATGGAGAATGATGCCCCTTTTTATTCATTTTCAATGGAATCTGCAACGGCCATTGGTTGCGTCACAGAGTTTGTGTGTGGAACGGAGCCTGTGTGCCTAGCAATGGTCAGGTAACTTTGCAGTCTATCACTTGACAAGTCCCCTTTTAGCAACACTAACAATGGCTAATTGGTCCACAGGCACAGATTGATTGGCTGCACTGGAATTTCCATTTTGCGGTTTCAATCCTTAGCTCGCTCTACTGATAAAAGGGAAAAACATTTCCATGGTAGTAGTGGGACCTCGACTTTGAAGCGACAGGCACGAACTGACTGAATTTGAAAGCCTCTGTGGCACACAGCGAAAGAGGAAATAAAACATAGCAAGAAGGGGCAGGAATCATTGATGTTGATTGACTAGAACATAAGGCATGTGGACAATTATGTTATACTATGAGTATCAATACAAGTCATTCTAAGGTGGTAAAATAAGTTTAATATAGTCCATCTGCATACAATAGGGCTGCTCTTCCAACTACATGGCATTGGACCATTAGGTGCTACTTTTCATTAAAACCATGGCTGTCTGAACACTGTCGCCCTCTTGATACCAATCGATGGGTAGGAGCATAGGAGGGGTTGGCCTTACTTTATGCTATTTTCATTTTCTAAAGTCTGTAATAGAGGTCGACCGATTATGATTTTTAAACGCCGATACCGATTATTGGAGGACCACAAAAAAGCAGATACATTAAAAAAAAATGTGCACACACACGGTCCTATTTTAAATCGGTATCTGCTTTTTTGGTCCTCCAATAATTGTGTGTGCGCACATGCATGCATACATACACATTTTATTAATTATTGGGAGGACCAAAAAAAGCAGATACCGATTACAATCGGACCATATACAGTGGGGCAAAAAAGTATTTAGTCAGCCACCAATTGTGCAAGTTCTCCCACTTAAAAAGATGAGGCCTGTCATTTTCATCATAGGTACACTTCAACTATGACAGACAAAATGAGAAAAAAAATCCAGAAAATCACATTGTAGGATTTTTTATAAATTTATTTGCAAATGATGGTGGAAAATAAGTATTTGGGGCTGTTGCTAGGCAACACAGACTTTCAACTCCCTCCAAAGATTTTCTATGGGTTGATATCTGGAGACTGGCTAGGCCACTCCAGGACCTTGAAATGCTTCTTACGAAGCCACTCCTTCGTTGCTCGGGCGGTGTGTTTGGGATCATTGTCATGCTGAAAGACCCAGCTACGTTTCATCTTCAATGCCCTTGCTGATGGAAGGAGGTTCAGTCAAAATCTCACGATACATGGCCCCATTCATTCTTTCCTTTACACGGATCAGTCATCCTGGTCCCTTTGCAGAAAAACAGCCCCAAAGCATGATGTTTCCACCCCCATGCTTCACAGTAGGTATGGTGTTCTTTGGATGCAACTCAGCATTCTTTGTCCTCCAAACACGGCAAGTTGAGTTTTTACCAAAAAGTTATATTTTGGTTTCATCTGACCATATGACAGTCTCCCAATCTTCTTCTGGATCATCCAAATGCTCTCTAGCAAACTTCAGACGGGCCTGGACATGTACTGGCTTAAGCAGGGGGACACGTCTGGCACTGCAGGATTTGAGTCCCTGGCGGCGTAGTGTGTTACTGATGGTAGGCTTTGTTACTTTGGTCCCAGCCCTCTGTAGGTCATTCACTAGGTCCCCCCGTGTGGTTCTGGGATTTTTGCTCACCATTCTTGTGATCATTTTGACCCAATGGGGTGAGATCTTGCGTGGAGCCCCAGATAGAGGGAGATTATCAGTGGTCTTGTATGTCTTCCATTTCCTAATAATTGCTCCCACAGTTGATTTCTTCAAACCAAGCTGCTTACCTATTGCAGATGCAGTCTTCCCAGCCTGGTGCAGGTCTACAATTTTGTTTCTGGTGTCCTTTGACAGCTCTTTGGTCTTGGTCATAGTGGAGTTTGGAGTGTGACTGTTTGAGGTTGTGGACAGGTGTCTTTTATACTGATAACAAGTTCAAACAGGTGCCATTAATACAGGTAACAAGTGGAGGACAGAGGAGCCTCTTAAAGAAGAAGTTACACGTCTGTGAGAGCCAGAAATCTTGCTTGTTTGTAGTTGACCAAATACTTATTTTCCACCATAATTTGCAAATAAATTCATTAAAAATCCTACAATGTGATTTTCTGGATTTTTTCCCTCATTTTGTCTGTCATAGTTGAAGTGTACCTATGATGAAAATTACAGGCCTCTCATCTTTTTAAGTGGGAGAACTTGCACAATTGGTGGCTGACTAAATACTTTTTTGCCCCACTGTATGTGCGTGTGTATATATACACATGCATACATAAAAATACTGAATGAACATTTATTTTAACTTAATATAATACATGAATAAAATCAATTTAGTCTCAAATAAATAATGAAACATGTTATATTTGGTTTAAATAATGCAAAAAACAGTGTTGGAGAAGAAAGTAAAAGTGCAGTATTGCCATGTAAAAAAGATAACGTTTAAGTTCCTTGCTCAGAACATATGAAAGCTTGTGGTTCCTTTTAACATGAGTCTTCAATATTTCCAGTTAAGCAGTTTTAGGTTGTAGTTATTAAAGGACTATTTCTCTCTATACCATTTGTATTTCATGTACCTTTGACTATTGGATGTTCAACCGCTCAGACAGGCTGCTCTATCAAATCATAGACTTAATTATAACATAATAACACACAGAAATGCGAGCCGTAGGTCATTAATATGGTCAAAACTGGAAACTATCATTTTGAAAACCAAACATTTATTAATTCAGTGAAATACGGAACAGTTACCTATTTTATCGATCGGGTGGCATCCATAAGTCTAAATACTTGTGTTACATTGCACAACCTTCAATTTATGTCATAATTATGTAAAATGCTGGCAAATTAATTATGGTCTTTACACAGTTCGCAACGAGCCAGGCGGCCCAAACTGCTGCATATACCCGGACTCTGCTTGCACAGAGCGCGAGAAAATGAACATTTCCCCAAGTTAATATTGCCTGCTAACATGCATTTCTTGTAACTACATATGCAGGTTTAAAATATATATACTTGTGTATTTATTTTGTGTATTGATGTTTATGGTTAGGTACATTTGTGCAACGTAAGTGCTTTTTCCATAAATGCGCTTTTGTTAAATCAGCACCCGTTTGGTGAAGTTGAAGTAGGCTGTGATTCGATGATAAATGAACAGGCACCGCATTGATTATATGCACGTAACAGGTGGTCAGCCACGCAGTCTCCTCGTGGATTGCAATGTAAATCAGCCATAATCGGCATCCAAAAAGGCTGATTACCGATTGTTATGAAAACTTGAAATCTGCCATGGCAATTAAAATCGGTCTACCTCTAGTCGCTAAGCTTCGGCTTAAGCCTTCTGTGCATACATGCAGAAAAATGTAACATCTATATTTATAGGCCTAGTCAAAGGCAAAATTCAATGTGTCAAAGTATATTTTACCAGTGTCCGGTTACTGACAACTGCCGATGTACAAATGCAGGCATTTGGCCAAAAATGCCACATGTTCAACTGATGCCGCCAGGACAAAAATAGTGACAAGTTCAACAATATGCTGACTAAGGCCGTTTGGAATAGTAGAAAACAACACGTCCTCGCTTTTTACACATCTGGAAAGAGTTGGATTGGTGAAAGCAGTATAGGATGGACACCTTCCTTCACTTATTCATTCACATGCAGATCAGTCATTAACCTACTTCAAGAAAGGGAGGAAAGAGGGACGTGTTCATATATTCAAAACAGGATGTCAAAATGTCTATGGTAATGTGTTGTGCTGCTGGGATACATATCAAAGCTGGGAAAAGGAGACGACCGCAGATCAAACAGTATAAACCAATAGTGGAAATTAAGGAGGGGAGGTTGCACTACTATAGTAGGAAACTGTCTAGAATAGATTTTCAGTCGGGGAATGAATTAACCATTACTCCTCATGTAGTCTATTATATACTGGGTCACAAGAGCACACAATTTCCTAAAAAGGACACAGTAAAAGCTAACATGTTGCAGGTTGTTGCTTTAGGAGTTAAGCTGTTCATCATGTTAAGTTAAATATACTGTTCCACATGTCTTATGAAGATCATAACTGTGTACTCTATATACAAGCTGATAGGCTTACAGGTCCATATGGGAATAGTCTCCACCCATACTTGCAGTTAGAATGGACACCACAAGAACATTACAGAAAAAATAGTACCCAAAATGTAGGGATTGAGAGGACATTGATGGAATGTGGAAAAAAACCACATCTGGAGACATGGAGTCAAGACAGTTAAACTTGAGCGTCTTCCCGTGTGTCCGTCGGTAATGGCCCCCGCCTCCTTACCATGATGTCTGAGACATAACAGACCCTGGAATGTCAACATGGTACGCGGCCTTCCGTTGTTTTTTTTCTCCGTCTTCCAATAAGTTGAACAGAACGATAAGGAGAGCACAGGGCTGGCATGCCATCTCAATGCCAGGCGCATGCCAGGGAAATGGTGTCAATGCTAAGCAGAAATGCTCTGGAATTGAGAGCTACGTTTGTGGTATTATTAGGGGCGTGTTTCAAATAGAGAAGGATTTCCGTAGATTTGCTGACCAAATGAAAGGGCTGACATTGTGGACACTAGCCAGTGTGCCTGGGATTGCTTTGTCATGGTAAACTGACTACATCAGTACTCTGCTAAACCCATAGGCTACTAGACATTAAAATGATACACCTTTTAAACAATCACTGTCAAAATGTCAGATAAGGTACTCTAAATTAAGACAGGATTAACTATTTGAGAAGGTAATATTACAAGTTGTCTAACATCAAAGCTGGAAGTGGGTGTGTCTTGACCAACCACATCAAAAGCCAAGCAAAATGTCTTCAAGCCAATAACAAATGCCAATAGAAAAAAAAACTTACAGCATAGCTTAACCAAAGCAACAATGATTTGAGTGACTAAGTATGAGTAGTGTACATCAGATGGCGTACATCAGAACAGATAGAAAACATATTTGATCTCGCAGCTCATCTATCTATCCTCTTGGCTCCAAGAGACCTGCACACACACTGGGAGACAGGAAAAAGTTTCTCAGACATAGGTAAACCAGAGGGCTGGTAAATACAGTTGAAGTCGGAAGTTTACATAGACCTTAGCCAAACACATTTTAAACTCAGTTTTTCACAATTCCTGACACTTAATCCTAGTAAAAATTCTGTCTTAGGTCAGTTGGGATCACCACTATCTTAAGAATGTGAAATGTCAGAGTAATGAGAGTGATTTATTTCAGCTTTTAATTTCCTTCATCACATTCCCAGGGGGTCAGAAGTTTACATACACTCAATTAGTATTTGGTAGCATTGCCTTTAAATTGTTTAACTTGGGTCAAATGTTTCAGGTAGCCTTTCACAAGCTTCCCATAATAGGTGCAGTGATCTGTGAGCTGCTCTGACAGCTGTTGCTTAAAGCTAGCGAGGGAGGTAAGAGTCTCTAGCTTTAATGATTTTTAGAGTTCGTTCCAGTCATTGGCAGCAGAGAACTGGAAGGAGAGGTGGCCAAAGGAAGAATTGGCTTTGGGGTGACCCGTGAGATATACCTGCTGGAGCGCGTGCTACAGGTGGATGCTGCTATGGTGGCCAGTGAGCTGTGATAATGGAAGGGCTTTACCCAGCAGAGACTTGTAGATGACCTGGAGCCAGTGGGTTTGTCGACGAGTATGAAGCGAGGGCCAGCCAACAAGAGCATACAGGTCACAGTGGTGGGTAGTATATGGGGCTTTGGTGACAAAACGGATGGCACTGTGATAGACTGCATCCAATTTGTTGAGTAGTGTTGGAGGCTAGGCTACATGAGGTGTGATACTAACCTTATTAAAACATATAGGCCTATGGGCTAGGCTACATGAGGTGTGATACAAACCTTATAGGACTATGGGCTAGACTACATGAGGTGTGATACTAACCTTATCAAAACATATAGGCCAATGGGCTAGGCTACATGGGGTGTGTGACTGTGATTCGAAAAAGGCTTTGTTTCTTGCCTTATGCTGAGAATCATTCACAAGTGATTTGCCCAATTAGCGCAACTAAACGGTTACGTGAAATTTGACTGCCTTCATGACAATGTGGCAGTAATACGGTCACCTTAACAGCCCTAACCACAGGTGGACTCCAATCAAGTTGTAGAAACATCAAGCATGATCAATGGAAACATGATGCACCTGAGCTCAATTGAGTCTGATAGCAAAGGGTCTAAAATACTTATGTTAATTTTTAATACATTTGCAAAAATGTCTAAAAACCTCTTTTCGCTTTGTCATTCTGGAGTATTGTGTGTGATGAGGTCAAAAAAAATGTAATACATTTTTGGCTCTAACGTAACAAAATGTGGAAAAGGGGAAGGGGTCTGAATATTTTCAGAATATCTTTTTATTAATGTAGCCTACACTGTCCTGCAAAATCATCTTGATGTCAGCTGGGTATTTTAAATGTGGTCACCCTACTCAAGTGGGAACTGTCAGATACACAGACATATTGCTAGGTAAACAAATGTGTTTCTGCTAAGGCCTAAGTGAAACACCCTATTGATTGTCAATTCCTGTAGTGACTATTTCCTACTTTGTGAAAAAAAGCGTTCACTCTGTTTGCTGAACTGTGCGTTCTCTGCGCCGCTTAAGCTGATATCCAAATTAGAGGTTGACAGATTTAAAATTCAGCATAGGGCGATTAATTAGGGCCTATTTTTCAGTTTCCATAAGAATCGGTAATCAGCCTTTTTAGATGAGGATTAGGGCCTATTACAATGCAATCCACGAGGAGACTGCGTGGCAGGCTGACCGCCTGTTATGTGAGTGCAGTGTCAAAAGGACCTTGTGGCTGTAAGGAGCCACGGTAAGTTGCTAGCTAGCATTAAAAACTTATCTTATAATAAAACAATCAATCTTCACATAATCACTAGTTAACTACACACGGTTGATGATATTACTAGGTTAACTAGCTTGTCCTGTGTTGCATAGAATCAATCAGTTAATTTATCATCAAATCACAGCCTACTTCAAATTCGCCAAATGGGTGATTTAACAAAAGCGCAGTCGCGAAAAAAGCACAATCGTTGCACAAATGTACCTAACCATAAACATCAATGCCTTTCTTAAAATCAATACACAGAAGAATATTTTTTTAAACCTGCATGTTTAGCTACAAGAAATTCATGTTAGCAGGCAATATTAACTAGGGAAATTGTGTCACTTCTCTTGCGCTTTGTACAAGCAGAGTCAGGGTATATAACATCAACTCTACACAAGCAGAGTCAGGGTATATAACATCAACTCTACACAAGCAGAGTCAGGGTATATAACATCAACTCTACACAAGCAGAGTCAGGGTATATAACATCAACTCTACACAAGCAGAGTCAGGGTATATAACATCAACTCTACACAAGCAGAGTCAGGGTATATCACATCAACTCTACACAAGCAGAGTCAGGGTATATAACATCAACTCTACACAAGCAGAGTCAGGGTATATAACATCAACTCTACACAAGCAGAGTCAGGGTATATCACATCAACTCTACACAAGCAGAGTCAGGGTATATAACATCAACTCTACACAAGCAGAGTCAGGGTATATCACATCAACTCTACACAAGCAGAGTCAGGGTATATAACATCAACTCTACACAAGCAGAGTCAGGGTATATAACATCAACTCTACACAAGCAGAGTCAGGGTATATAACATCAACTCTACACAAGCAGAGTCAGGGTATATCACATCAACTCTACACAAGCAGAGTCAGGGTATATCACATCAACTCTGCCAGGACCTAGGATCAAGAGAGACACTCAAGTGTTTTAGTACTATATCTCTTGACACAATGCTGAAAATAATCATGGCCTCTAAACCTTCACGCTTCATACTGGACCCTATTCCAACTAAACTACTGAAAGAGCTGCTTCCTGTGCTTGGCCCCCCTATGTTGAACATAATAAACGGCTCTCTAGCCACCGGATGTGTACCAAACTCACTAAAAGTGGCAGTAATAAAGCCTCTCTTGAAAAAGCCAAATCTTGACCCAGAAAATATCAAAAACTATCGGCCTATATCGAATCTTCCATTCCCCTCTATTTTTTTTTTAAAAGGCTGTTGCGCAGCAACTCACTGCCTTCCTGAAGACAAACAATGTATACGAAATGCTTTAGTCTGGTTTTAGACCCCATCATAGCACTGAGACTGCACTTGTGAAGGTGGTAAATTACCTTTTAATGGCATCAGACCGAGGCTCTGCATCTGTCCTTGTGCTCCTAGACCTTAGTGCTGCTTTTGATACCATCGATCACCACATTCTTTTGGAGAGATTGGAAACCCAAATTGGTCTACACGGACAAGTTCTGGCCTGGTTTAGATCTTACCTGTCGGAAAGATATCAGTTTGTCTCTGTGAATGGTTTGTCCTCTGACAAATCAACTGTAAATTTCGGTGTTCCTCAAGGTTCCGTTTTAGGACCACTATTGTTTTTCACTATATATTTTACCTCTTGGGGATGTCATTCGAAAACATAATGTTAACTTTCACTGCTATGCGGATGACACACAGCTGTACATTTCAATGAATCATGGTGAAGCCCCAAAATTGCCCTCGCTAGAAGCCTGTGTTTCAGACATAAGGAAGTGGATGGGTGCAAACTTTCTACTTTTAAACTCGGACAAAACAGAGATGCTTGTTCTAGGTCCCAAGAAACAAAGATCTTCTGTTGAATCTGACAATTAATCTTAATGGTTGTACAGTCGTCTCAAATAAAACTGTGAAGGACCTCGGCATTACTCTGGACCCTGCTCTCTCTTTTGAAGAACATATCAAGACCATTTCAAGGACAGCTTTTTTCCATCTACGTAACATTGCAAAAATCAGAAACTTTCTGTCCAAAAATGATGCAGAAAAATTATTCCATGCTTTTGTCACTTCTAGGTTAGACTACTGCAATGCTCTACTTTCCAGCTACCCGGATAAAGCACTAAATAAACTTCAGTTAGTGCTAAATACGGCTGCTAGAATCCTGACTAGAACCAAAAAATGTGATTATATTACTCCAGTGCTAGCCTCCCTACACTGGCTTCCTGTCAAAGCAAGGGCTGATTTCAAGGTTTTACTGCTAACCTACAAAGCATTACATGGGCTTGCTCCTACCTATCTCTCTGATTTGGTCTCTGCCTGGCCGGTTCCCCTCTTTCCACTGGGATTCTCTGCCTCTAACCCTATTACAGGGGCTGAGTCACTGGCTTACTGGGGCTCTCTCACCTGCGTCACCTGAGTGGGTTGAGTCACTGATGTGATCATCCTGTCTGGGTTGGCGCCTCCCCTTGGGTTGTGCCGTGGCGGAGATCTTTGTGGGCTATACTCAGCCTTGTCTCAGGATGGTAAGTTGGTGGTTGAAGATATCCCTCTAGTGGTGTGGGGGCTGTGCTTTGGCAAAGTGGGTGGGGTTATATCCTTCCTGTTTGGCCCTGTCTGGGGGTGTCCTCGGATGGGGCCACAGTGTCTCCTGACCCCTTCTGTCTCAGCCTCCAGTATTTATGCTGCAGTAGTTTGTGTGTCGGGGGGCTGGGGTCAGTTTGTTTTATCTGGAGTACTTCTCCTGTCCTATTCGGTGTCCTGTGTGAATTTAAGTGTACTCTCTCTAATTTTCTCTTTCTTTCTCTCTCTCGGAGGACCTGAACCCTACGACCATGCCTCAGGACTATCTGGCATGATGACTCCTTGCTGTCCCCAGTCCACCTGGCCGTGCTGCTGCTCCAGTTTCAACTGTTCTGCCTTATTATTATTCGACCATGCTGGTCATTTATGAACATTTGAACATCTTGGCCATGTTATAATCTCCACCCGGCACAGCCAGAAGAGGACTGGCCACCCCTCATAGCCTGGTTCCTCTCTAGGTTTCTTCCTAGGTTTTGGCCTTTCTAGGGAGTTTTTCCTAGCCACCGTGCTTCTACACCTGCATTGCTTGCTGTTTGGGTTTTTAGGCTGGGTTTCTGTACAGCACTTTGAGATATCAGCTGATGTACGAAGGGCTATATAACTACATTTGTATATGCAGCATTTTGGGCCGCCTGGCTCGTTGCGAACTGTGGGAAGACCATTTCTTCCTAACAAAGACTAATTCATTTGACAGAATTTTACATAATTATGACATAACATTGAAGATTGTGCAACGTAACAGCAATATTTAGACTTAGAGATGCCACCCGTTCGATAAAATACGTAACGCTTCATTGGAAGAATAAACGTTTTGTTTTCAAAATGATAGTTTCCAGTTTTGACCATATTAATGACATAAGGCTCGTATTTCTGTGTATTTATTATATTATTATTAAGTCTATGATTTGATATTTGATAGAGCGGTTGTAGGCAGCAGCAGGCTCGTAAGCATTCATTAAAATAGCACTTTACTGAGTTTGCCAGCAGCTCTTATGCTTGAAGCACAGCGCTGTTTATGACTTCAAGCCTAATCAACTCCCGAGATTAGGCTGGCAATACTAAAGTGCCTATAAGAACATCCAATAGTCAAAGATATATGAAATACAAATGGTATAGAGAGAAATAGTTAACACGTCATAATTCCTATAATAACTACAACCTAAAACTTAACGGGGAATATTGAAGAACTGGGAATATTGAACCACCACCATATGTTCTCATGTTGGGGCGGCAGGGTAGCCTAGTGGTTAGAGCGTTGGACTAATAACCGGAAGTTCACATCCCCGAGCTGACAAGGTACAATTCTGTCGTTCTGCCCCTGAACAGGCAGTTAAACCCACTGTTCCTAGGCCGTCATTGAAAATAAGAATTTGTTCTTAACTGACTTGCCTAGTTAAATAAAGGTTAAATAAAAAAAAATGTTCTGAGCAAGGAACTTAAACGTTAGCTTTCTTACATGGCACATATTGTCCTTTTAGTTTCTTCTCAAACACTGTTTTTGCATTATTTAAACCAAATTGATCATGTTTCATAATTTTTTTGAGACTAAATAGATTTTATAAAATAAGTGTTTATTGTTAATTCATTCATTCAGTATTGCTGTAATTGTCATTACAAATATATAAATACAAATTGGCTGATTAATCGGTATCGGCTTTTTTTAGTCCTCCAATAATCGTAATCGGAGTTGAAAAATCATAAACAGTTGACCTCTAATCCAAAAACTCACACTATTCAAGTACAAAGAATAGGTGTATCCTATTCACACGAGTTTCTATGCGCAAAACTCCTTTTCACACATTGACTTCTCACCAATGTTAGGCAAAATGAGCCACTAAACAATATAGGATTGACCGCAACAATGTCAAAATTACAACTAAATACAGAAAGCTGGCTAGCAAAAAGAAAGTTGCTTTCAAGACAACTGCGAAATCGGAAGAAAAACGAGGTCGAATCATGACTTCGGTGATCTTCAGATCGGAGAGTCGTAGCTCTGGAAAGAGGTTTCCCGCCTCGGAATTCCGAGTTGCTTGACCATTCAAAACATATGTTCGCAGTCGGAGCTCGTTTTTCCCCCAGTTGTCGTGAACGCACGGAAGTCGGAGATGTCGCAGTTCCCAGCTGTTATGAACGCAGCATCTGTCCAAGCAGGCGCTATGGCTCTAGCGTCCGTTTCAAAAACATACATTCGCGGTTGCTTACCTTGTCAAGTTCGTCGTGCAGCTCCGAAAGGGTGGGTCTTATCAGCTTGTCCCCCAGCGGAGCAGCACTTTGCCGGTAGAAATCTATGTTAGGCACAGCATCGATGGTGTTGTGGCCAAAAGTCCTCAGGTAATAGGTGTTTGTATGGGTGTCGTAGTGGTAGTGATGCTGGCCTCCTGTCGAAGAATGCAGGCTGCCCTCGCTCATTACGGTGTCTCCATTCTGGAAGCCTTCAGCGGGCACTACTTCTGGTGGGCTCGCTCCACTGGGATCCATAAAGTTCACCACTCGGAACCGGCCTTTTGCCTCACCACCCGCCGCTGGCTCCGGACCTTCGGGGGTGGCTTTGTCGCCAGATGCAAGCGTGGAATCCGTGCTGGGCGTTTTATCAGCGGCGCTGGCTGCTTCAGCCACTAGGTCCACCTGGAACCGACTCGAGCTGGATGTCGGGCCGGCGGGCTCCAAACCTGTATCCACGGTCAGTCCCTCAATTTCTGGCGCCTGTTTCTCTTCCTGAACGGGAGGCGTGGAGTATGGCGCTGACATTGCAAATATTACTGATGAATGGACGAGCTTGCAGAGACAAACCTAGCTAGCTAAATGTCCAGCACAACTCGTGTACAATAGCAAAGCTACACTGCTGCTAAAACCAAATTATTTCCGACATAAAGTTAGCGAACACTCTTGATACCACCCAAGTGGAGGAAGACCGTTTGGATATTCGCTCCAACAGAAACGCAGTGCATCCGAATTGAGAAAAAGGTAGTCCAGAGAGCTACGAATGGAGAAGGATGGCTTGCTAGTTGCCTCACTAACGTTATATACACTACAGAGGAAAAAGGCATCAACTTTCAGCCCTGGCAAACGAATCTTCAAAACGCTTCACGGTCCTCTCGCTTTCAGCACACTTGTACGAAAGTGAATCAAATCCGCGGTGTTATGTTTTAGAGTGGATGCTGCATTGACCTTGGTGCAACTCCCCCTAGACTCCCATTGCATCCTCGCTACAATAGACACTGCAGTAAGGCATTCAGATACCGACTGGTAGCATGAGTTCCAAACGGGGGGTAGAGCTCGCGAGATTTCAGCTCATCCTTTTTTAAAGGGAAAAAGGGGAAGGCGTGTTATTTAAAATGTTTCCTTATGTAAAGGATGTACCAGAAACATTTAACGTCTGTAGTTGCGGTGGAGAAAAAGTTATGCAATCAAAAAAGCAACCAAAAAGATGACCATTAAATTAAAGTTGCCTACCATACATTGTGATAGAAACTATTACAAGTTTGAAGTAGTGTCAATTCATACAGTGTAATTGACAGGATGTCCAGAAAAAAACGTAGAATTTTGCCTGATCTTATTGCTATGTAATAATTTGAGTCAGATACTTTTTTTCAGTTCAAAGTTACTTTAATAGTCAAACATATCATTATGGTGTAGTTAGTCATGTGTGGCTTATTTTTCCAATTTAATTTATGAAAAGATATACTACTTGGCAGATGTGCTTAGAACTTGCCTTTAATGTAAACAATATGTGGAGATGAGATGTAGACATAGCCCACCCTTTCATTTTCTAAGCTCTTGTCATGATGTGCAGTTTTGTAGATAAAGGTTTGTGCCTAAACTTTAAAACTCATCCACCTGTTTGTGATCATGACAATGGAGAGGGCATGTTGTAGCCTCTAGCAATATAAAGATCTGTAGTTTTACACCATGCCAATCAGTAATTGGTCTGTGTTTGGAGGTTGGCCAGGTCAAATGCACTATGTTGTATTTCTTGTTTTTCACCAACTCAATTAGGAGCGACCCTAAATGTACTGTACATCTTGAGGTTCATTGGAACTTTTGTCCCCACAACAACAAAACTATTCAGATAATGGTTAAACTAGGCCTAATCTCTGTTGTTTGTAGTCTAGATACAGGAGAAACAAAAAAGATCACATTACTGTGTGTTTTCTTGTAGGCCACATTACTGATGCAAAAGTATCTTAGAGGGCTGTCAGGGGAGTGGCTGTCCAAGGCTCATTGTTGTGGGTGTGTTTAGTGTTTAGTGTTACATGCATAGATCATATTTATATCAATGGATCGTCAGCAATGTGTCACCACACCCCTAATTCTTGACCAGTCCCCTCCCCACAACACACTCTACCCTCTCCAAGCCAACCAAACATTTGTGGTAACACTTTACTTAAAGGTATAATGCATTTTCTGTGAACAATTGTTTTTAATTGGGTCACAAAGGCAACACAATTCATTAAAAAAAACAAAATCTTCCTTTTTGAACAACCCCACCCCACCACCTCACACCATCCCAAAAATACCTCTGGCGGCCGCACCCCATCCACAACCTCTGTCAACACTTACAGTTGAAGTCGGAAGTTTACATACACCTTAGCCAAATACATTTAAACTCTGTTTTTCAAAATGTAATCATAGTAAAAATTCCCTGTCTTAGGTCAGTTAGGATCACAACTTTATTTTATAATGTTAAATGTCAGAATAATAGTAGAGAGTGATATATTTCAGATTTGATTTCTTTCATCACATTCCCAGTGGGTCAGAAGTTTACATACACTCAATTAGTATTTGGTAGCATTGCCTTTAAATTGTTTAACTTGGGTCAAACATTTCAGGTATCCTTCCACAAGCTTCCCACAATAAGTTGGGTGAATTTTGGTTCATTCCTCCTGACAGAGCTGGTGTAACTGAGTCAGGTTTGTAGGTCTCCTTGCACGCACACGCTTTTTCAGTTCTGCCCACAAATGTTCTATGGGATTGAGGTCAGGGCGTTGTGATGGCCACTCCAATAACTTGACTTTGTTGTCCTTAAGTCATTTTGCCACAACTTTGGAAGAATGCTTGGGGTCATTGTCCATTTGGAAGACCCATTTGCGACCAAGCTTTAACTTCCTGACTGATGTCTTGAGATGTTGCTTCAATATATCCGCATAATTTTCTTCCCTCATGATGCCATCTATTTTGTGAAGTGCACCAGTCCCTCCTGCAGCAAAGCACTCCCATAACACCCCCTGTGCATCACAGTTGGGATGGTGTTCTTTGGCTTGCAAGCCTCCCCCTTTTTCCTCCAAACATAATGATGGTCATTATGGCCAAACAGTTCTATTTTTGTTTCATCAGGCCAGAGGACATTTCTCCAAAATGTATGATCTTTGTCCACGTGCAATTGCAAACCGTAGTTTGGCTTTTTTATGGTGGTTCTGAAGCAATGGCTTCTTCCTTGCTGAGTGGCATTTCAGGTTATATCAATATGGGACTCGTTTTACTGTGGATATAGATACTTTTGTACCTGTTTCCTCCAGCATCCTCACAGGGTCCTTTGCTGTTGTTCTGGGATTGATTTGCACTTTTCGCACCAAAGTGCGTTCATCTGTAGGAGATAGAACAAGTCTCCTTCCTGAGCGGTATGACAGCTGTGTGGTCCCATGGTGTTTATACGTGCGTACTATTGTTTGTACAGATGAACGTGGTACCTTCAGGCGTTTTGAAATTGCTCCCAAGGATGTACCACACTTGTGGAGGTCCACAATTTTTATCTGAGGTTTTGGCTGATTTCTTTTGATTTTCCCATGATATCAAGCAAAGAGGCACTGAGTTTGAAGGTAGGCCTTTAATTACATCCACAGGTACACCTCCAATTGACTCAAATGATGTCAATTAGCCTATCAGAAGCTTCTAAAGCCATGATATAATTTTCTGGAATTGTCCAAGCTGTTTAAAAGGCACAGTCAACTTAGTGTATGTAAACTTCTGACCCACTGGAATTGTGATACAGTGAAATAATCTGTCTGTAAACAATTGTTGGAAAAATGGCTTCTGTCATGCACAAAGTAGATGTCCTAACCGACTTGCCAAAACTATAGTTTGTTAACAAGAAATTTGTGAAGTGATTGAAAAAAGAGTTTTAATGACTCCAACCTAAGGGCATGTCAGTTAAGAACAAATTCTTATTTACAATGTCGGCCTACCCCGGCCAAACCCGGACGACGCTGGGCCATTTGTGCACCGCCCTATGGGATTCCCAATCACGGCCGGATGTGATCCACCCTTGGGGGCTCTGTCATTTGTTTTTCAACAGGACAATTACCCAAAACACACCTCCAGGCTGTGTAAGGGCTATTTGACCAAGAAGGATAGTGATGGAGTGCTGCATCAGATGACCTGGCCTCTACAATCACCCGACTTCAACCTGATTGAGATGGTTTGGGATGAGTTGGGCCACAGAGTTAAGGAAAAGCAGCCAACATATGTGGGAACTCCTTCAAGACTGTTGGAAAAGCATTCCAGGTGAAGCTGGTTGAGAGAATTTCAAGAGGGTGCAAAGCTGTCATCAAGGCAAGAAGAACCTAAAAAATCTATATATATTTTGGGATTTGTTTAACACTTTTTTGGTTACTACATGATTCCATAGGTGTTATTTCATAGTTTTGATGTCTTCACTATTATTCTATAATGTAGAAAATAGTTAAAAAATATATATACATATATTTATTATTTTTGAAAGGTATAATGCTTTATAACTTGTTACGGCATGTATGCTTATAACAAAACAGTTGAGAATATATTTCAAATTGAATAGGTTAATCATTTATAATAGAATGTTAATGGTGATTTGACACCACCAAGACACCATCATGATTGATTATAAAATGAGTGCTTATGTCATTTTAATGAATAACAGTGCCAGAGCAACAAGTTCTCAGAGCCCATATGATCTGCTGTTGATTTAACTCCAGCAGCTAATCCCCTATCTGCACTGCATGGTACACTGCTATCCTCTGTCCATCATTTGGCGATACTGTACAAGAATACAAGATTTCCACTTCAAAGGTCTGGAAGTCTGCCTGTAGTAGGGTAGTTGGAGATCTTCCTGCTGCTGTGTGGGCAGATCTTGGCTCTTGGTACGGCAACATCTTTGCTCAGCAGTGTTCTAAGGCCAGAGGTCAGATCCACCAGTAAATTTCTTCTCCTTATTACCCGGCTACTCTCTAATCCTGTTAATACAATTATTTACAGCCCAGGAGCTCATTACATTGAGACCAGTAGCCAGGCCAGGCAATGACAGCCACTCACTCTGTCTGCTAACTAGCTCAGACACTCAAATAAGTCTGCGCTGGTCACACAATTGAATTATAACAAATTAGCTTTGGACGTTGAGGTGGGATGAGATACGTGCCTGTCAAATAGAATGCCACAGTGATGTTGGCTTAATACCCATAAAACTCAGCGGTCAAACACGGAAATGGTTCCAATCGTTTTTTCACCATTAATTTTTCATTTTAGAAACACTTCAAATTAAGTCTGTTTGCTGTAGGCTTACCTTGGTGTGGCATTGTGATAACTGTATAAATCTCTCTCGGATAGGTGACATTTATCAGTATTGTAGCAACCCGCACAGACAGCTGTGTGTTATGTGTTAGGCTATTAGTGGGTTGTGTTGTATTTTCCAGTGTTCGCGGGGTCCGACATGCCAATCAACCTGCCATCTGCCAATCACGGGAATGCCTGGAATGTTCTGATGCCGGGCATCCTGGCGGTTGGCGGAGTGGCGTGGAGGGGGGTTGGGCAGGGGGATGGAGCATTGGAAGTTAAGACCAGGTTTAGCCATTGTTCTCACTCTTACGTCTGGCCTTCACAAGAGAAGGTCACGGTTGGTTTGTGGGGTATCTTTCATTTATTTGGCGTGGGCTACAGCCAAACAGTAGCCTGTGTAAAGTTGTGGTAATAAACCATTAATTCGTAAACTCAAGCCTCAGTCTGGACAATTGTTCCTTTATGATCTAGTCAGGTCATTACAGTATATTTTGTCTCTATTTACTTTCAATTTATAAAATGCTAATTCGCATTAAAGTAGACATCATGCAAGACTATAAATCCCTGCAAGCTCCTGCACGTCATCTCTAACCGACACCTTGCTGTCAGCTAGCTATTAGCTACCTTGACCCAAAATGAAATGTTCATCTACTATTCCATATTTAATTTAAGTAAAAGTCATAAACTGACGCATATCCAAACATTTTTATGGAGGTGCTGACAAGGTAAACTATAAAAAAAAAATAAAGTAGCACCAATTAATTATTCTCCTAAACATTTAATGGGTATTAGGGCTGGACGGTATACCGTATTTTACGATATACCAGTACTGATGCATGGACCGGTTTGGGTTTACGGTACCTTCTATAACGGTATTTGAATGTTTGGTTAGTTAAATGTGATACGATGTGTGTAACGTCTATTTTTATAGTTTACCTCGCTACTTGAGTCATCTCTCTCCGCTCTCTCTCTCCCTCCCTCTCCATGCCGCTTTTCACACAGACCTAACCCCACCCTCTGTCACTCAAGGAGCGCATTTGTTGAGACATGAGTATGAGACACTTACATTCAATCTGCATGGTCACTTCAGCACATGTAACAATGTGGATGACAACAATGCTGTTTCCACTTTGCTTCTTAATAGAAATCCACAAGTGTTCTATAATTAGTATTAGTTAGTGTTTATTATATCTGGAAACACCTAGTAAGTATTTTCTTAACAAGTTGTAGCTAAGTCATGTTAGCCACTAATGCTAATCGCAATCTATGTACTGAGTCAGAGCAAGCGTAGCTAGCTATACAGCCTGATACCAGTGATGGTGTAGGCCTAAGTCAGCACGTTGTTTGTGCAATTGTATCTTCTAAATCAAAGTGGAATAGGCAAAGCATGAATATGTTAGCTACATGAAGTAGTAGCTAAGAGAAAACATTTAATGTAGCCAAAGATGAACACTGCTACCCTGTCACATTAACTCCTCCCTGGCATTTTCATTAATTGTCATGTCAAACAATGTATTCAAAGTGCCCACTATTATCTTAGAATAATTATATTTTTGACATTATTCCAAAAGTTTCGATCGATGTTTTGATCGAAATTGCAAGGAAAGTCTCAATTGCAACATTTGGTTCAAAATAAGGCCTAGATTTTTTTGCTCATATTGTGCAGCTCTTCGTGGAAATGATCTCAAAAGAGTACAGGAAATGCAGAAATCAGTTGCAGTGTAAATGAACAGTATAAAACAATCAGAATGGCGAGAGACTCATTGAAATCACTTAGAATGTATGTGTTGCCACCCTAAGATCACTCACTACTTATAAAAGCAAATGTATATATTTTATTATTCATAAACATAAAATACTTTTAAAAATTCTGTGATATGATATTTTGGCCATATCGCCCAACCCTAATGGGTATAGCAACCAACGTTTTGGTATGCAATGCCTTCTTCAGGGTTTCATGGTAAATGCTTGAACCAGGTGATGGAGACAAACAGTGCAATTAGTACAGCCAATGAACACAGTGAGGGGTGTGTCATAGTAATTAAGGTAATGAGGGATGAAAAAGTGGAACTGTTAAACATATTTTACACCATGTCAAGATGTTGAATACATGGGGAACTTGCAGATGCCTTGGTGGAAGAGTGGGGTAACATCTCACAGCAAGAACTGACATCTGGTGCAGTCCATGAGGAGGAGATGCAATGCAGCTGGTGGCCACACCAGCTACTGACTTACTTTTGATTACCCCCCCTTTGTTCAGGGACACATTATTGCATTTCTGTTAGTCACATGTCTGTGGAACTTGTTCAGTTTGTCGTAGTTGTTGAATCTTATGTTCATACAAATATTTACACGTTAAGTAAATAAACGCAGTTGAAAGTGAGAGGATGTTTCTTTTTTTGCTGAGTTAATATCAACACCCTTCTTGTCAATTTTGCTGATGTCAGTTGTAAGCAGCACATTTACCACTGCATTCATTCTGAACCTCAGAATAACCAGGAGGAAATCATTACCCAGGTGGGAGAAACAGAAGGTAACAAAAACAGTCCAACACTTTTAAGCGTGTAACTAAGTCTAGAAAAAGTGAAGGAAGCAGCATGTGGAAAATGGGTAAAGGTAGGGTGGATTTATAGAGATAAGATGGAGAGTTCAAAAGTGCCTGAAGTTGAGGGACCATGGGACATAGAAGGCATAGTGTGGAATAAGTGGTAGCTAGAGGGATGGTTGGCCATATGATAATAGAATATAGAATTAACATAAAATGGGGGTGCTGATCAGTTTCTGCACCCCTTTTAGGTCGTTTTCACACATATCTGGCCCACCCATGCCCAGTCATACTCGGGGTATCGGCACGTGTCCTTTGACGCCATTCCGTCTGTTGTAGCAGTCAAATTGTGCCGTTTCATTAAACTAGGCGTTTGTCGCGTCACTACTTCACAGAAGAGGCATTTGAACATAACCTTTTTTTTTAATAAAAAGTTTTTTTTTTGGTTAGAAATGCCTTCTGGAACATGTGAACTTTCATGTCCCTTAAAAACAGACCTGTATGCCATCTATAAATAAATTACAAGCCTAGTTGGTTTAGCCACGGAAAAAGATGAGAATCTTCCCGCTAGCCATGATTAGCTGAGTTAATGGATGGGCTGGACATGCCGAGAGATGAGTTCAGATTGATCTGCTTTGTAGCACGCTTCTTGTATATAACATGAGCTGGTAAGTATGTAAGTAATCCTTTCTAACGCGGCCTCAAACAGTCACACTCCAAACTCCACTATGGCCAAGACCAAAGAGCTGTCAAAGGACACCAGAAACAAAATTGTAGACCTGCACCAGGCTGGGAAGACTGAATCTGCAATAGGAAAGCAGCTTGGTTTGAAGAAATCAACTGTGGGAGCAATTATTAGGAAATGGAAGACATACAAGACCACTGATAATCTCCCTTGATCTGGGGCTCCACGCAAGATCTCACCCAGTGGGGTCAAAATGATCACAAGGTGAACGGTGAGCAAAAATCCCAGAACCACACGGGGGGACCTAGTGAATGACCTGCCGACAGCTGGGACCAAAGTAACAAAGCCTACCATCAGTAACACACTACGCCGCCAGGGACTCAAATCCTGCAGTGCCAGATGTGTCCCCCTGCTTAAGCCAGTACATGTCCAGGTCCGTCTGAAGTTTGCTAGAGAGCATTTGGATGATCCAGAAGAAGATTGGGAGAATGTCATATGGTCAGATGAAACCAAAATAGAGAACTTTTTGGTAAAAACTCAACTCATCATGTTTGGAGGACAAAGAATGCTGAGTTGCATCCAAAGAACACCATACCTACTGTGAAGCATGGGGGTGGAAACATCATGCTTTGGGGCTGTTTTTCTGCAAAGGGACCAGGACGACTGATCCGTGTAAAGGAAAGAATGAATGGGGCCATGTATCGTGAGATTTTGAGTGAAAACCTCCTTCCATCAGCAAGGGCACTGAAGATGAAACGTGGCTGGGTCTTTCAGCATGACAATGATCCCAAACACACCGCCCGGGCAACGAAGGAGTGGCTTCGTAAGAAGCATGTCAAGGTCCTGGAGTGGCATAGCCAGTCTCCAGATCTCAACCCCATAGAAAATCTTTGGAGGGAGTTGAAAGTCTGTGTTGCCCAGCAACAGCCCCAAAACATCCCTGCTCTAGAGGTGATCTGCATGGAGGAATGGGCCAAAATACCAGCAACAGTAACGGTTTTCTTGAGTCGAAGGAGAGGCGGACCAAAACACAGCGTGGTTATTATTCATGATTCTTTAATAAAGAAACTATGCATGAATAGACTAATAAAACAAGAAATGTGAAAAACCAAAACAGCCCTATCTGGTGCAAACACAGAGACAGGAACAATCACCCACAAGAGACCTAAAGAATATGGCTGCCTAAATATGGTTCCCAATCAGAGACAACGATAAACACCTGCCTCTGATTGAGAACCACTCTAGGCCACCATAGACTTACCTAGAGTACTACTCTAACCACAATCCCATTACTACAAACAACCCCAGACAAAACAAACCACATAAATCCCCATGTCACACCCTGGCCTCACCAAAATACTAACGAAAACACAGAATACTAAGGCCAGGGCGTGACAAACAGTGTGTGAAAACCTCGTGAAGACTTACAGAAAATGTTTGACCTCTGTCATTGCCAACAAAGGGTATATAACAAAGTATTGAGATAAACTTTTGTTATTGACCAAATACTTATTTTCCACCATATTTTGCAAATAAATTCATAAAAAAATCCTACAATGTGATTTTCTGGATTTTTTTTTCTCATTTTGTCTGTCATAGTTGAAGTGTACCTATGATGAAAATTACAGGCCTCTCTCATCTTTTTAAGTGGGAGAACTTGCAATTGGTGGCTGACTAAATACTTTTTTGCCCCACTGTAAATAGCTCTTACATCAGTCACAGTCAAGTCATTCATTCTTATTTACCTTCAGTCTCATTCTGAATGTCGCAAAACTCTTGGATGTCTGCACGAACCCTAGCATAAATGATGAATCAGCGATTTACAAATTGGCTTATTTATTTACTAACTAACTAACTAACTAATCACACAGAATTACATAAACAGGATAGCTTACACATTAATTATTACACAATGCAATGAAAAGTCCGTCGTGAACTAAACCAATATGATGGCTTGGAAGACAATGGAAAGGAATGGGGACAGAAAGAGCAGGAAAGACAGAGAGAGACAGAAAGTGGGCTTTTTGTAAGTACATGTGAAAAATACTCCCAGCGTATGTGGATATTTAGCACCCTAACAACCATTCATTCGGATTTAGAAATGTACATATTTAGAATTGTATGTTTTTGTCATGTTTGTTGAAATCGCCCGGTCCATCTGGTGAGGAATTCGACAAAAGTCTCTTGTTTCACCACCTGTCACGGCCGTGGACCAAAGTGCAGCGTGAGCGTACAATTTCCTTTTATTTAAAATGTCGCCAACAAAACAAACGAAGAAACAACAGTGAAGCTTGCAGGGCTATAGTGCCACTAACAAAAGTCAACTACCCACAATCAGGAGGGAAAAAGGGCTACCTAAGTATGATTCCCAATCAGAGACAACGATAGACCCTGATTGAAAACCATACCCGGCCAGAACATAGAAACAAAGAAACATAGAAAACAAAACAGAATGCCCACCCCACATCACACACTGACCTAACCAAATAGAGAAATAAAACGGCTCTAAGGTCAGGGCGTGACAGTGCCCCCCCCCCCCCCCCCAAAGGTGCGGACTCCGGCTGCAAAATCTGAACCTATAGGGGAGGGTCCGGATGGGCATCTACCCGCGGTGGCGGCTCTGGTGCGGGACGTAGACCCCGATCCACCTCTGGCTCACCCCGCTTTGGTGGCGCCTCTGGTGTGGGGACCCTCGCCGCCGACCCTGGACTGGGCACCCTCGCCGTGGGCCCCGGACTGGAGGCTGGATGCTCCGGACTGGAGGCCATCGTTGGAGGCTTCTTGCCATGGATCATCCCGGGAGGCTTCGTGCCATGGATCATCCCTGGAGGCTTCGTGCCATGACTCATCCCGGGAGGCTTCGTGCCATGGATCATCCCGGGAGGCTTCGTGCCCTGGATCATCACTGGAGGCTTCGTGCCCTGGATCATCACTGGAGGCTTCTTGCCCTGGATCATCACTGGAGGCTTCGTGCCCTGGATCATCACTGGAGGCTTCTTGTCCTGGATCATCACTGGAGGCTTCTTGCCCTGGAGGCCTGGCTCTGGGAGCGGGCACAGGATACACTGGGCCGTGGAGGCGCACTGGAGGTCTCGAGCTTAGAGCCTACACAACCCATCCTGGCTGGCACGTGCGGGATGCAGGCACAGGACACACTGGGCTGTGCAGACGCACCGGAGCTACAGTGCGCAGAGCCAGCGCAGGATATCCTGGGCAGTAGAGACGTAGTGGCGGCCAGATGCTCAGTGCGGATGCTGCCTGTAATTCATAGCTTCTGGTTGGGGTATGTACGTGCGGTCACTGTGGGAACGACGTCATCGGTGCACTTATTGATGAAGCCAATGACAGATGTGGTTCTCCTCAATGCCATTGGAGGAATCCCAGAACATATTCCGGACTGTGCTAGCAAAACAGTCCTGCAGCTTAGCATCTGCTTCATCTGACCACTTTTTTTTATTGATCTAGTCACAGGTGCTTCTTGCTTTAATTTTTGCATGTAAGCAGGAATCAGGAGGATGGAATTATGGTCAGATTTGCCAAATGGGAGGGCGAGGGAGAGAGTTATTTTCCCTCTGGTTGCACATTTAACATGCTGATAGAAATTTGGTAAAATTGATTTAAGTTTCTCTGCATTAAAGTCCTCGGCTACTAGGAGCGCCGCCTCTGGGTGAGTGTTTTCTTGTTTGCTTATGGCAGAATACAGCTCATTCAATGCTATCTTAGTGCCAGCCTCTGACTAAGATAGCATTGAATGAGCTGTATATCTTAGTGCCAGCCTCTGACTAAGATAGCATTGAATGAGCTGTATATCTTAGTGCCAGCCTCTGACTAAGATAGCATTGAATGAGCTGTATATCTTAGTGCCAGCCTCTGACTAAGATAGCATTGAATGAGCTGTCTTCCGCCATAAGAACACATTGAATGAGCTGTCACACATGCAGCTAACTAAAATATATGGAAATGTCTGCTCTACCCAAAATTACAACCAACAAATTTCAGCATTACCTCAAAAATGGAAAAGGCAAGTGGATGGGAGAAAAAGGAACTTGTCTGTTGGCCATGCATTAAAGACCAAAATTGGTTAAAGAAAGTTGCGATAAATAAAAATGCATACCACTTTCATTTAAGGACCGAAAAATGGACAGCTGTGCCATACAGATTGCAAAGTAGTTGGGAAGACATTTTCAATGTACCGATTCCATGACACATGGTTTATGAATTGATATGCAAAATAACACAGAATTCAAAACAATATATATTATCGCAGATCCAGGAATGGTTGAAGTGCAACATTTACCTGGAGCTAACTCTGCAGATAGCACTACTGGGAGATTTTGAAAAGTCAGACAATCGAGCAATAATATAATAATACCTTCAGCAAATGTGTTGGTCTTTCATTTACAATCTGTAGAAAATACGACAATAGAAAGGTTCAGAACTTTTGTGAAACATCACAGCACAGTTGAAAAATGTGACTCGTTTCAGGAAACTAGGCGTATGTCACAGGAGAGCCATTTGAATGTAAGCTTTTTTTAATCAAAATGCGTTTGTCAGAAATGCCTTCTGGAACATGTGAGCTTCATGTGCCTTAATAACAAACTTGTATGCCATCTTTAAATACAATACAATTGTTAAATTACGAGCCTAGTTGGTTTACCCACAGAAAAAGTGAGAAACCTTCACGCTAGCCATGATTGGCTGAGATAATGAGTGGGCTTGACATGCCGATAGACGAGTTCAGATTGGTCCGCTATATAGCACCCTTCTGTCTATTTGAGCTGGTCAGTATGTGTAGGTAATCCTGTCTAAAGGGGCTCTAAAAAAAGACATATTGTGTAGAACTGCATAAGCGTTGCTGTCCACTTTCTGGAGGACCGAGTTTTGAAATGAGTGGAGTATGATAGCTAAAGAGATGGAGAACATACCTGTCTCTGGATTACATCTTCAAGGGCAACCATGGCATCTGACAGGGAGAAGCATCCATCCATGATGTAAGATAGTGTAGCTAGCTGCATTTTCAGATATTACATCTTTTTAATTTCGACAAAGTTGTTTTCATTTCAAGTTAAAGTGTAATGTTAGCTATCTAGCTAACTTTAGCTGGCAGGCTCGCTAGCTAACGTTACGTGTATGATCTTATTATTTGTATCTCAGAGCCATTTGCTTTGCTAGGTATAGCCTAATGTTAACTAGCTAACATTGAACCTGGTTAGCAGATTCATGCAGGGTAGTAACATCATGAGCTGGGATTTTTGTTCATTGTTTAGCTAGCTAACGGTGACTAACGGTGACTAAATTTGTGCAACCGCAACATTGAAATGAGGCTGCAATGAAAACTAATGGGACTGTAGCGACTGTGTTGGCATCAAAATCCTGGGTGTGAACTACGATCCTATTCAAACGTTGATTGACATGGTAATGACCCGATAGTATTGGAGAAAAGTTTAACAAATGGGCCCCTCTGACACTGTACGTTAAATTGTGACGTGTCATGACATAACGTGCTATTATGCAACTTTGGAACAACCTTAGAGATCCTAGATAGAAGGGCGAGGAGGGATGCAAAACATGATAAGCCTTGTAATGCACAGTGCCATGCAGAACAAAGAGGAACGTTCTTCTTCAATGAGGTTTAACAGCGGTTGGCATCCAATAAAAGTTGTATTCGGAAAGTATTCAGACCCCTCTACTTTTTCCATATTTTGTTACATGACAGCCTTATTCTAATTTTATTTTTAGTTTTTATCCACAGCCATCTACACACAATACCTCATAATGATTAAGCGAAAACAGGTTTAGAGATTTTTGCAAATGTATTAAAAAAATACCTTATTTACATAAGTATTCATCCCCTTTGCTATGAGACTCCAAATTGAGCTCAGATGCAGCCTGTTTCCATCGATCATCCTTGAGATGTTTCTACAACTTGATTGAAGTTCACCCGTGGTAAATTCTATTGATTGGATATGATTTGGAAAGGCACACACCTGTCTATATAAGGTCCCACAGTTGACAGTGCATGTCAGAGCGAAAACCAAGCCATGAGGTCGAAGGAACTGTCCATAGACTGAGACAGGATTATGTTTAGGTGCAGATCTGGAGAATGGTACTAAAAAATGTCTGCTGCATTGAAAGTCCAAGAACACAGTGGCCTCCATTAATAAATGGAAGATGTTTGGAACCACCGAGACTCTTCCTAGAGCTGTCCGCCCTGCCAAACTGAGCAATCGGGAGAAAAGGGCCTATGTCAGGGAGGTGACCATGAACCTGTTGGTCACTCTGACAGAGATCTAGAGTTCCTCTGTTGAGATGGGAGAACCTTCCAGTAAGACCACCATCTCTGCAGCACTCCACCAATCAGGCCTTTTATGGTAGAGTGGCCAGACGGAAACCACTCCTCAGTAAAAGGCACATGACAGCCCGCTTGGAGTTGGCCAAAAAAAGCACCTAAAGGACTCTCAGACCATGAGAAACAAGATTCTCTGGTCTGATGAA
This sequence comes from Oncorhynchus clarkii lewisi, assembly GCF_045791955.1. Taxonomy (NCBI): domain Eukaryota; kingdom Metazoa; phylum Chordata; class Actinopteri; order Salmoniformes; family Salmonidae; genus Oncorhynchus; species Oncorhynchus clarkii. The sequence continues at coordinate 856,661 of NC_092175.1, forward strand.
ACCAAGATTGAACTATTTGTCATGAATGCCAAGCGTCACATCTGGAAGAAACCTGGCACCATCCCTACGGTGAAGCATGGTGGTGACGGCATCATGCTGTGGGGATATTTTTCAGCGGCAGGGACTGGGAGACTAGTCAGGATCGAGGCAAAGATGAATGGAATAAAGGACAGAGAGATCCTTGATTGAAAGTCCTGACTGGGGCAAAGGTTCACCTTCCAACAGGACAATGACCCAAAGCACAGAGCCAAGACAATGCAGGAATGACTTCGGGACAAGTCTCTGTATGGCCTTGAGTAGCCCAGCCCGAGCCTGAACTTGAACCTGATTGAAATCTCTGGAGTGACCTGAAAATAGCTGTGTAGCGGCACTCCCCATCCAACCTGAGAGCTTGAGAGGATCTACAGAGAAGAAATGAGAGAAACTTCCCAAATACAGTTGTGCCGAGCTTGTAGCGTCTTACCCAAGAAGAATTGCCAAATCGCTGCCAAAGGTGGTTCAACAAAGTACTGAGTAAAGGGTCTGAAAACGTATGTAGTATTTTTGTTGGTAATGTTTAATAAATTAGCAAACATTCATAAAAACCTGTTTTTGCTTTGTCATTATGGGATATTTTGTGTATATTGATGGGGGGGAAAAACTATTTAATTATTTTTTTAATAAGGCTGTAACGCAACAAAATGTGAAAGTCAAGGGGTCTGAATACTTTCCGAAGCACTGCACCTTGCTTGAAAATAATCAACAAATACCCTAACAGAGAACCCTACACTCAAAATCCACCAGCCTACTCCACTATTTATATATCTAGTCTTACCTCAAGCCAACATCCTTAAAAGGATGGGACACCACCACGCAACACACCCTGTAACCTTTCTCACGCCAAGTCTCGTACACCAAAATAGCTCTCTGCAGCTGCCACCACAACCTACATTTTCTGTGACTTAAGTTCCATCCCTGCAGTACAGTTGATAACCAATGCTATAAATGCAAAAAATCCAATGTTACTGAAGCATGCATGTATATAATTTAGCTTATCCCTCTGTACTACTCACACCACTCAGGATCCCACCCCCTTGACCCATCTTCCTCTACTTTCTTCAATGCCTCAGCATACGACAAGTTCTGCAACACTCTAACCCTGGAAACCTCAACCTGCCTCTCTCGCTTCAGACATTTCTGATCTTCAGCCCCATGGGCACCCCTACAATTTACACATACCACTACTTTTTCCAGTACTACACATTTCTGTCTCATGCCCTTCTGCAAACTTCCCACACCTATGAACCTCCCTCCTACACACTGCTACCACATGCCCATAAGCTTGACACCTGTAACAACGTAATGCATTTGGCACAAAAACTCATTCGGATGTAGAAATTATCCCGTACATCACTTTGTTGTGCAAAGGCTCAACATCAAAACTCAAAAGAACAGACAATGATTATTTTGTTTCACCACAATGCAATTACCACATTCGGACACTGGAGAGGTTGAAAGGACACTTGAATGTACCCTGGATACCCCATAACACCACCACAATGTTGGAGTGAGGTTGATATGGTAGAAATTGTTTTTAATAATGTCCAACACCCAGACGTGGATCCACCTGATATCCTCCATTACCAACCACCCTTCAACTTTTCATTATATCTACAGCTACTGTTGTTCTCATGTTATCATTATCTGATTAGAAAGTGTTCTTGCTCTATCATACTGGGCACATAATGAGATACACAGATCTTCCACTCCCAGAGGTGTCCTCTTAAACAGATTATCTTCGGTTATGATACCAGTATTGTTACTATAACTTGCACTGTAAATGATTGTACATGACTGTTTTTCCAACGTGTTGGGTAGTGGAAGTGATAGTTATCTGCAGCCTCACTTGATCTGTGATCAAAGTGTGTTCATGCAGGGTACTATTGCTATCCGGACAGCTGTGCTTCTCCTAGAGTTGCACTGTGAACAACTTTGGGAAAACTCCAGAAAAGGTTGCAGGGATAAAACAGGAAAAGATTTCCTGGAGAATATCAGCGTTCTGCTAACGGTCTCCTTTTTAGGTGTGGCTTGTATCGGGTTGATGGTGTACCTTATGGTTACCCCTGTGGCTGCTGCCTTCTATCTACTTCATATGGCAGTTAAAAGACCTGCGCACACCTAAAAGAGGGGGCAGAAACTGGAAAGTGTGGAAGTATGTTAGGGACTACTTCACAATTAAGTTGGTGAGGACAGTGGAGTTGGACCCAAACAAGAACTACATCTTAGGGTATCATCCACATCTTCTTGATGTGAAGGGTCTTGAGTCTTGGAGCCTTTGCCTCTTTCACCACTGAGGCCTGTGGTTTTCTGGCCGTCTTCCTTAGGGTGTGTTCCTGCCTATGCGTACTGGGTGTGCTCTTCAAAATCCCCCTCTACAGGGTGTATGTTTTGGTCACAGGTGGTTGTCCAGTCAGCAAGCCCAGTCTCAAGCACTTTTTGTCTAAAAGTGGGAAAGGCAATGAGTTGGTGATTATTATAAGGGGTGCTGCAGAGCCTATGCCTGGGGTCAATACTGTGGTTATGAAGCAGAGGAAAGGCTTCATCAAGGTGGCCCTGGAGTTTGGGACTGGCCTGGTTCCCGTCTACTCGTATGGGGAGAACCATCTCTTCTACCAGGTGAACTTCTCAGAGGGCAGTGTGGATTGGAGGTTACAGCAACTCTTTAAGAAGATCATGGGCATTGCCAGCTGTCCGTTTGTGGCTGAATGCTGGTTTTAGATGCCTTACCACTGCCTATCACCATTGTCATGGGTAGTCTTATCCCAGTGCCAAAGCGGCCTTTCCCCACTCAGGAGGAAGTGGACCACTATCATGGCCTCTACATGGAGGCCCTGGCCAAGCTCTTCAATGAACACAAGACCAGCTGTGGACTCTGACAGGCATGAGCTGTTTGATCATATAGACCAATCATTTAGACTGCTCCCACAAGGCCAATGTGAATGACGTGATTTGTCATGGTGTCCTTCTCCACATTGAGGCTACTTTAACGAACGCATTCCAGCTCAGGATCTGATCCAGTGATGTCCCAATCATTAATCCCTGGATCCACCAAGCAGCATGGCTATTGGCTAATAGCTTTTCACTGCATTTACAGTAAGAATGACTACAAGGGAACAGTTGCATGTGCTTTATTTGCAGCAATAATTTAACCATGAATCTAAATACCTCTCAGATACACTGCATTTCATAACAAACAGAGACTGATTGTGTGACTTAGGATTTATAACGAAATACTGTGCGTACATGTTGAATACAATCAGACTTTGTAATCCACCACCCCAGACCATAGTGGACCCTCCACCTCCAAATCGATCCCGCTCCAGAGTACAGGCCTCGGTGTAACGATCATTCCTTCGACGATAAACACGAATTAGACCATCACCCCTGGTGAGACAAAACCGCGACTCGTCAGTGAAGAGCACTTTTTGCCAGTCCTGTCTGGTCCAGCGACGGTGGGTTTGTGCCCATAGGCAACGTTGTTGGAGAGTATCTTCCCAATACACACAACAAACAAAAGCTGTGAGAAATGAACAATATATATTTTTTTTATATCACAAGTTACAAACAGACCATGAGGTTTTTTTTTATTGCCCTTTTTCATGGTATCCAATTGGTAGTTACAGTCTTGTCCCATCACTGCAACTCCAGTATGGATTCGGGAGAGGCAAAGGTCAAGAGCCGCGAGTCCTCTGAAACACAACCCAGCCAAGCTGCACTACTTCTTAACACAACGCCCACTTAACCTGGAAGCCAGCTGCACCAATGTGTCAGAGGAAACACCGTACACCTGGTGACCATGTCAGCGTGCATTGTGCCAAGCTCACCACAGGAGTCACTAGTGCGTGATGGGACAAGAACATCCCTACCAGACAAACCCTCCCCTAACCCGGATGACGCTGGGTCAATTGTACGCCGCCCCATGGGTCTACCGGTGGTGGCCGGCTGCGACAGAGCCTGGACTCAAACCAGGATCTGTAGTGGCACAGCTAGCACTGCCTTAGACCACTGCGCCACTCAGCAGGCCCAGGAACCTGAGGTTTTTGTCCATTGTACCTTCCCCTCTCCTCTTCAATATCAGCACATATTGAAGAGACAAGACAAGGACGAAAATAAAGAAATGTTGAGAATGAAAGGTTTGCTTGGGTCTTCTAAAATGCGGTCCTCAATTTCAATGACATTGGTGAGGTGGGAAGAGAGGCTGCAACGGCTCTTTGCGAATTGCAGCACGGTTAAAACCAGTTGACATCATAACAGATTCAGCTGGAATAGGAAATGGTTTCCCCTCCACACACTCCAACACCATCATACATCTAGGGAGACCACTGAATTTGTGCCAGTGATCATTGTTTTTCCAACTGGAGACTCCTATTGGTCCATTTTTTTTAAAGAGCAATCTGTATTTAGTTATGGATTAAATATTTGTCATGCATAGGCTTCCTACAGAGAGGCCTATAAGTGCATGGAAGATTTCCCCTGGGGGGATAAAGTACATTTCCTTCCCAAGCAAAGTAGAAGGTTTGAGTCTGTAGAACTTCGTAGCTCAACACTTAAATGTCATAGAGATCTCTCCAAATGCATCGAAGTCGTGTCTTTCATGTGCATTTTGCAGCTTGTTTCTAGCATAAAGCATTGTTATACAATGAGTTTACAAAACATTAAGAACACCTTCCTAGCATTGAGTTGAACCCCCCTTTTGCCCTCAGAACAGCCCCAATTTGTTGGGGGCATGGACTCTAACAAGGTTCGAAAGCCTTCCACAATTATGCTGGCCCATGTTGACTCCAGTGCTTCCCACAGTCGTTGGCTAGATGACATTTGGGTGGTGGACCATTCTTGATACACACGAGAAACTGTTGAGCGTGAAAAACCCAGCAGCTTTGTAGTTCTTGACACAAACAGGTGCGCCTTGCACCTACAGTACTACCACACCCCGTTCAAAGACTAACATTTTTTAATCTTGCCCATTCACCCTCTGAATGGCACACATACAAAATCCATGAGTCAATTGTCTCAAGGCTTAAAAATCCTTATTTAATCTGTCTCCTCCCTTCATCAACACTGATTGAAGTGGATTTAATTGAAGTGTCATCAATAAGGGATCATAGTCAGTCTTTGTAATGGAAAGAGCAGGTGTCCTTAATGTTTTGTATACTCAGTGTAGATCGCTTTATTTAATCAGAATCCTTTAGTTTTTTCAAAACCTTAAGCTAACAAGGGCTATGTATGCATTTTTGCCATTTTCTTTAACAAAAAAGTAGGCTATGGCATATCCTCACACAGGCCTACCCCCTCAATTCAGGCGCTGGTTTTAACTGAACACACCAAGCCATTCACAGACTCAGAGGTATTTTAGGAGTGGTGACATCATTGGAGGAATTGGCCTACACAGAACAGGCCTACCTCTACTAGAATCTGGCCTGTTGAGAGGTCATTATAACTCTGATAAGGAGCCTTATCATGGGCAATGAAACATGTTGGATGGCCAGTCCTTGCATTCATCTACATTTGTTTATGTGTAACTGTGTTTTTGTCACACTGCTTTATATTGGCCAGGTCGCAGTTGTAAATGAGAACTTGTCCTCAACTGGCCTACCTGGTTAAATAAAGGTGAAAACAAAAAAATAATGGCTTTGTCTATGATTTTGAGATTGATTTAATTTCTCCAGCCTCATCCCTCAGCTTTTTACCGATGTGTTGAGTTTGAAGCGGATCCTAGATTAGCACTTAGCATTAGTGTCTACCTAGAGTGCTGGGTGGGCTTTCTGTCATCAGGGATAGGGCTCCTGAGTGGCGCAGCAGTCTAAGGCACTGCATCTTAGTGCTAGAGGTATCACCACAGACCCAGGCTGTGTCACAACTGGTTGTGATTGGGAGTCCCATAGGGTGGTGCACAATTGGCCCAGTGTCATCCGGGTTTGGATTTGGCTGTGTTCGGCCGCCATTCTAAGTAAGAATTTGTTCTTAACTGACTTGCCTTGTTCAATAAAGGTGAAAAAAAAATAGGTCTGGGCAGCAGGCGCTGTGTCTAATATTGCTCTCAGATGGTTTCCCTCTGGTGTATTTCTGTCAGAGTGCTGGTCTAGAGGCAGGTGGTGGCTAGCCATGCATGCGGTCACTGATTTCATTGCTGAGCTGAACACGGGTTACCGCTTCATGAGGGAAGCAGCAGAGTACAGGGAAGCAGCAGGGTACAGTAGAGCCGGGAGCTAAATTGCCTTGGTAGTCTATGAAAGTGGAGGGAAACTGACATAGTGTTGTTTTTTTTATACATTGAGCATGGTCTGGATTATGTTTTCCATTTTCCTATTTTTTTTTAAATTAAAGGGTCTATCAAACAAAAGTGATTTGGGATAATGAGGGAACTCTTCTCCACATCTCTCTACTGGTTGTCTTTGAACATGTGGAACCTTGTTAGCATAACCATCTCTTCCACTATCATTCAACAACGATAAAAGGAGCATAAAAGACTGATCCCTCAATCCACTGGTGGGTAGCCATATACTGTACTGGCTGTAATACATATGAATTATAACAAATTAATTAACATGATCTATGACACTCAAGCGGAGTTCTGAAGCACTGCGTACTGAATTAATGGGGCTGCGCCATGGGGAAAATTATCAGGCGCTTCCCATTGGTTGACATTCAAAACCTGTGCGGGATTCAGGAAGTCATTCCAGGAGCTGGGAGGAGCGTTGGTGGTGCACCCCTGCATTCTTGATCAATATTGCTAAGCAACAACACTTCACAGCCGAGAGAGTGAAGAAGCCAAAATGAATTTGCACTGGCAGATAATACATTTGTCTTGAGAATGTACTCAGAGTAATCCGTGGGTAGAACGCACTACTACAGTTAATAGGCACTAAGGGGGAATTCTGATCCGAGTTAAAACTTATTTGGGATAGGGGGCAGCATTTTCACTTGGATGAATAGCGTGCCCAGAGTGTCCTCCTACTCAGTCCCAGATGCTAATATATGCATATTATTATTAGTATTGGATAGAAAACACAATGAAGTTTCTAAAACTGGTTGAATGATGTCTGAGTATAACAGAACTCATATGGCAGGCAAAAACCTGAGAAGAAATCCTAACATCCAAAACCTTGCATAACTTGGCAGAATTATTATCTTCCTCCTCAAAGCTATTACTCGTCTCATCACTATAGTCACCAAAAGCAGGCTACCTAAGTATGGCTCTCAATCAGAGCCAACGATAGACAACTGCCTCTGATTGAGAACCATACCAGGCCAAACACATAGAAAAAGAAAACCTAGACCTACAACATAGAATAACCACCCACATCACACCCTGACCAAAATAGAAACATACAAAGCAATCTACGGTCAGGGCGTGACAGATACACATCTTCTTCTTCATGATTAGGCGTCTTCTAACACTTGAGAATCATTAATATTCTCTGGTGAAGATGATGAATTAGCAAACGATTGGAGTATTCTTAATTCTTAATTTCGTCCAATAACTTCTGCCAGACATACATTTGAAGTCAGAAGTTTACATACAATTAGGTTGGAGTCACTAAAACTCGTTTTTCAACCCCTCCAGGAATTTCTTATTAAACTATAGTTTTGGCAAGTCAGTAAGGACATCTACTTTGTGCATGATACAAGTAATTTTTCCAACAATTGTTTACAGACAGATTATTTCACTTATAATTCACTGTATCACAAATCCAGTGGGTCAGAAGTTTACTTACACTAATGGGGAAATCAAAAGAAATCAGACCTCAGAAAACAATTGTATGGTTCATCCTTGGTAGCAATTTCCAAATGCCTGAAGGTACTATGTTCATCTGTACAAACAATAGTACACAAGTATAAACACCAAGGGACCACGCAGCCAGCATACCGCTCAGGAAGGAGACGTGTTCTGTCTCCTAGAGATGAACGTACTTTGGTGCGAAAAGTGCAAATCAATACCAGAACAAAAGCAAAGGACCTTGTGAAGGTGCTGGAGGAAACGGGTACAAAAGTATCTTTATCCACAGTAAAACGAGTCCTATATCGACATAATCTGAAAGGCCGCTCAGCTAGGAAGAAGCCACTGCTCCTAAACCACCATAAAAAAAGTCAGACTATGGTTTGCAACTGCACATGGGGGACAAAGATTGTACTTTTTGGAGAAATGTCCTCTGGTCTGATGAAACAAAAGTATAACTGTTTGGCCATAATGACCATCATGTTTGGAGGAAAAAGGGGAAGGCTTGCAAGCCGAAAAACACCCTCCCAACCGTGAAGCACTAGGGTGGCAGCATCATGTTGTGGAGGTACTTTGCTGCAGGAGGGACTGGTGCACTTCACAAAATAGTTGGCATCATGAGGAAGGAATATTATTTGGATATATTGAAGCAACATCTCAAGACATCAGTCAGGAAGTTAAAGCTTGGTTGCAAATGGGTCTGTGGCAAACTGGCTTAAGGACAACAAAGTCAAGGTATTGGAGTGGCCATCACAAAGCCCTGACCTCAATCCTATAGAAAATGTGTGGGCAGAACTGAAAAAGTGTGTGCGAGCAAGGAGGCGTACAAACCTGATTCAGTTACACCAGCTCTGTCAGTAGGAATGGGCCAAAATTCACCCAATTTATTGTGGGAAGCTTGTGGTCAGTTGTAGTCAGTAGTTGTGGTAAGTAGTTGGTGGTCGAGGTCAGCTGTAGTGGTCAATAGTTGTGGTAAGTAGTTGTGTGGTTGTGGTTGGTGGTTGTGGTCATTAGTTGTGTGATTCAGTATTTGTGTATTTCAGTAGTTGTGGTTAGTAGTTGTGTGGTCAGTAGTTGTGGTCAGTCATTTTTTGGTTGTGGTCAGTGTAATATTCATGTGTAAACATACTGAATTGTAATTGGATGCATTTTACCGCCGTATCATACTGTGCTATGATTGGTTAAGACCACCCAGATGGCTAGGTCATGGTCAGTTGATCATGGTTGGAGACACGTGAACATGCCAGTTGTAGCTAGCTAATAAAGAGCTACGTTAACAAATATCCTGTAGTACTGCATTTTATTATTCTGTACAAAGCTTGCAAAGCAAGACAGTCAGTAGTTATGGTCGGTAGTTGTGTGCTTGTGTTTAGTAGGTGTGGTCAATAGATGTGGTTAGTAATTTTTGTGGTTAGTAGTTGTTTGGTTATGGTCAGCAGTTGTGTGCTTCTGGTCATTAGTTATGTGGTTTAGTAGTTGTGTGCTCGGTAGTTGTGATCAGTGGTTGTGGTCAGTAATGATCAGTTGTTTTGGTAAGTAGGTGTGTGGTTTAGTAGTTGTGGTCAGTAGTTTGTGATTGTGATCAGTAGTTGTGGTAAGTAGTTGTGTGGTTCAGTAGTTGTTTATTTCATTAGTTGTGGTTAGTAGTTGTGTAGTTGTGGTCATTATTTGTGTGGTTCAGTAGTTGTGTGGTTGTGGTCAGTAGTTGTGTTGTTGTGGTCAATAGTTGTGGTAAGTAGTTGTCGGTAGTGGGCAGTCGTTTTGGTAAGCAGGTTTGTGGTTGTGGTCAGTCGTTTTTTGTGGTTGTGGTCAGTAGATGTGGTCAGTAGTTGTGGTCCGTAGTTGTGGTCAGTAGTTGTTGTTTAGTAGCCAGTGGTTGTTGTTGGTAGTTCTGGTAAGTAGTGGTCAGCAGTTGTGTGCTTCTGGTCGTTAGTTGTGTATTTCAGTAGTTGTGATCAGTGGTTGTGGTCTGTGGTTGTGGTCTGTAGTTTTGGTAAGTAGGTGCGTGGTTTAGTAGTTGTGGTCAGTGTTTTGAGATTGTTTTCAGTACTTGTGATCAGTAGCGGTCAGTAGTTTTGGGAAGTAGTTGTGTGATTGTGGTCAGTAGTTTTGTGGTCTGTGGTTGTGGTCAGTAGTTGTGTTAGTGCAGTTACTAAAACAGCTGTACCGTTAGATTCGTAGAATATATTTTTGTTCCACGAACAGATTTGAATCATAGGGAAGAAGACGAAGATGTCACACCCTCTGACTATTTGTCTAACTTGTAGAAGTGGTCAAGATTGCAGTTTTGACTTATCTTCCACCATAATTTGCAAATAAATTCATTAAAAATCTGACAATGTGATTTTCTGGATTTCTTTCCCTAATTTTGTCTGTCATAGTTGAAGTGTACCTATGATGAAAATTACAGGCCTCTCTTGTAACGGTTTTCTTGATGAGAAGGAGAGTCGGACCAAAATGCAGCGTGTCTATTGCAATCCATGTTTAATGAAGAAACGAACTAAACACAAACACTACCAAAACAATAAACTTAACGAAAACCGAAACAGCCTATACTTGTGAAACCTAACACAGAACAATGACACCAGGACACTAAGGACAATCACCCACAAACACACAGTGAAACCCAGGCTACCTAAATATGGTTCCCAATCAGAGACAATGACTAACACCTGCCTCTGATTGAGAACCATATCAGGCCAGACATAGAAATAGACAAACAAGACATCCAACATAGAATGCCCACCCAGTTCACGTCCTGACCAACACTAAAACAAGGAAAACACACACGAACGATGGTCAGAACGTGACAGTACCCCCCCTCCAAGGTGCGGACTCCGGACGCACAACTTAAACCTATAGGGGAGGGTGTGGGTGGGCATCTGTCCGCGGTGGCGGCTCTGGCGCTGGACGTGGACCCCACTCCATAATAGTCTTTGTCCACCTCCTTAGCGTCCCTAGATAGGTGACCCTCCTAAGAGACAGCTCGGGACAGAGGGGAAGCTCGGAACAGAAGGACAGCTCGGGACAGAGGTAGCTCGGGACTGATGGGTAGCTCAGCACTGAGAGGAAGCTCAGCACTGAGAGGAAGCTCAGGCAGGTGGTTGGATCCGGCAGATCCTGGCTGGCTGGCGGTTCTGGAAGATCCTGGCTGACTGGCGGATCCGGAAGATCCTGGCTGACTGGCGGATCCGAAAGATCCTGGCTGACTGGCGGATCCGGAAGATCCTGGCTGACTGGCGGATCCGGAAGAGTCTGGTCGACTGGCGGATCCGAAAGAGTCTGGTCGACTGGCGGATCCGAAAGAGTCTGGTCGACTGGCGGATCCGAAAGAGTCTGGTCGACTGGCGGATCCGAAAGAGTCTGGTCGACTGGCGGATCCGAAAGAGTCTGGTCGACTGGCGGATCCGAAAGAGTCTGGTCGACTGGCGGATCCGAAAGAGTCTGGTCGACTGGCGGATCCGGAAGAGTCTGGTCGACTGGCGGATCTGGAAGAGTCTGGTCGACTGGCAGATCTGGAAGAGTCTGGTCGACTGGCAGATCTGGAAGAGTCTGGTCGACTGGCAGATCTGGAAGAGTCTGGTCGACTGGCAGATCTGGAAGAGTCTGGTCGACTGGCAGATCTGGAAGATTCTGGTCGACTGGCAGATCTGGAAGATTCTGGTCGACTGGCAGATCTGGAAGAGTCTGGTCGACTGGCAGATCTGGAAGAGTCTGGTCGACTGGCAGATCTGGAAGAGTCCGGTCGACTGGCAGATCTGGAAGAGTCCGGTCGACTGGCAGCTCTGGCTGCTCCATGCTGACTGGCTGCTCCATGATGACTGGCAGCTCTGGCTGCTCCATGCTGACTGGCTGCTCCATGCTGACTGGCAGCTCTGGCTGCTCCATGCTGACTGGCTGCTCCATGCTGACTGGCAGCTCTGGCTGCTCCATGCTGACTGGCGGCCCTGGCTGCTCCATGCTGACTGGCGGCCCTGGCTGCTCCATGCTGACTGGCGGTCCTGGCTGCTCCATGCTGACTGGCGGCCCTGGCTGCTCCATACTGACTGGCGGCCCTGGCTGCTCCATGCTAACTGGCAGCTCTGGTGGCTCCTTGCAGACTGGCAGCTCTGGCGGCTCCTTGCAGACTGGCAGCTTTGGCGGCATCCTGCAGACAGGCAGCTCTGGCGGCTCCTTGCAGACTGGCAGCTCCTTGCAGACTGGCAGCTCTATGCAGACTGGCAGCTCCTTGCAGACTGGCAGCTCCTTGCAGACTGGCAGCTCCATGCAGACTGGCAGCTCCTTGCAGACTGGCAGCTCTATGCTGACTGGCAGCTCCATGCTGACTGGCAGCTCCATGCAGACTGGCAGCTCCATGCAGACTGGCAGCTCCTTGCAGACTGGCAGCTCCTTGCAGACTGGCAGCTCCTTGCAGACTGGCAGTTCTGAACAGGCGGGAGACTCCGGCAGCGCTGTAGAGGCGGAAAGCTCTGACAGCGCTAAACAGGCGGGAGACTCCGACAGCGCTGGAGAGGAGGAGGGCTCCGACAGCGCTGGACAGGCGAGGCGCACTGTAGGCCTGATGCGTGGTGCTGGCACTGGTGGTACTGGGCCAAGGACACGCACAGGAAGCCTGGTGCGGGGAGCTGCTACCGGAGGGCTGGGGTGTGGAGGTGGTACTGGAAAGACCGGACCGTGCAGGCGCACTGGAGCTCTTGAGCACCGAGCCTGCCCAACCTTACCTGGTTGAATGCTCACGGTCGCCCTGCCAGTGCGGCGAGGTGGAATAGCCCGCACTGGGCTATGCAGGCGAACCGGAGACACCGAGCGCAAGGCTGGTGCCATGTAAGCCGGCCCAAGGAGACGCACTGGGGACCAGCTGCGTAGAGCCGGCTTCATGGCATTAGGCTCGACGCTCAATCTAGCCCGGCCGACACGCGGAGCTGGAATATACCGCACCGGGCTATGCACCTGCACTGGAGACACCGTGCGCACCACTGCATAACACGGTGCCTGTCTGGAGTTTGCGCAGGTCTCCTACCTGGCGTAGCCATACTCCCTGTTAGCCCCCCCCCCAAGAAATTTTTGGGGCTGCCTCTCGGGCTTCCTTGCCAGCCGTGTTCCCTCATATCGCCGGCTCCTCTCTCCGGCTGCCTCTGCTCTCCTAAGTGCCTCCACCTGTTCCCATGGGAGGCGATCTCTTCCAGCCAGTATCTCCTCCCAAGTGTAACAGCCCTTGCCATCCAAAACGTCCTCCCATGTCCATTCCTCTTTACGCTGCTGTTGCTGCCTGTTGACACGCTGCTTGGTCCGTTGGTGGTGGGTGAACGTGACATCTCTCTTTTTAAGTGAGAGAACTTGCACAATTGGTGGCTGACTAAATACTTTTTTGCCCCGCTGTATAATAGAAAAGCTAATCATTGCATTTGTCATTTCAAAATTACGCTACTGCAATGCTCTACGCTCCGGCTACCCAGAGAAAGCACTAAATAAACTTCAGCTAGTATTTAGTATGGCTGCTAGAATATTTTTACTCCTGTGCTAGCCTCTCTACGATGGCTTGCTGAATTCAAGGTTTTACTGCTAACCTACAAAGCCTTAAATGGACTTGCTCCTACCTATTTCTCCGATTTGGTCCTGCCGTACATACTGTACCTACACGTATGCTGCAGTAACAAGATGTAGGCCTCCTTATTGTTTTTAGAATTTCTAAGCAAACAGCTGGAGGCAGGGCTTTTCTTCTATAGAGCTCCATTTTGATGGGATGGTCTGACGATCCATGTGAGAGACGTTTACATCTTTACTGAAGACTTATCTTTTTAGTAGGTCTGATGATTGAGTATAGTCTGGCCCAGGGGGTGTGAAGGTGAAAGGCAAGGCACTGGGGTGATGAACCTCTGCCTGGTTGGCTCCCCTCTCTCCACTGGGATTCTCTGCCTCTGACCCTATTACGGGGGCTGATTCACTGGCTTGGTAGTGCTCTCCCATGCCGTCCCTAGGGGGGACGTTGTGCCAGGCTTTTTCCCCTATACTCGACTTGAGTGGGTTGAGTCACTGACATGATATTCCTGTCTGGTTTTGTGCCTCCCCCCATGCTCGTGCCGTGAGGGAGATTTTTGTGGGCTATACTCCATCTTGCCTTAGGGTAGTAAGTTGGTGGTCTGTAGATATCCCTCTGCTGGTGTGGGGGCTGTGCTTTGGTAAAGTGGGTGGAAGTTATATCCTACCTGGTTGGCTCTGTCCAGGAGTATCGTCGGAAGGGCCACAATGAAGCATTTCATGGGACGGTGTATACCATGTGCATCCTGTACATACCACTAATAAAACATGAAACTTGAAACATCCATGACCACATTTTTAGGTTACTGTAACTAAATGTCTTCCTATGTAATCATAGAAAGTGTGCATGTTCAAGATAGCATGCAAAGGTCACAAATCTGTGGAGATCTTCATAATTGCAATAATAATCTGTGCAGAGTCTTGAACAACATTGATCACTTGCAATATGGACTTTTAATGGAACTGAAATCCAGGTCATTTGGTTGTGCTATTAAATGCAGCACAGTAATAACACCAAGTTGTTTAAATACAAAATATCTGAAATGTGTTTTTAACTTTTTTTGCACTTTTAAATGATTAAAAGTACAGTGATAACACATTTAGGTGATAACTAAACCAAAAATCTGACGTTGTTTTTCCACTGAAATTTGGTTGAAAGCACAGTGATAACACATTGAGAATTCACCAAACGTCTGGCGGTCTTTTAGATGGTTGAAAGCACAGTGATAACACATTGAGAATTCACCAAACTTCTGGCAGTCTTTTAGATGGTTGAAAGCACAGTGATAACACATTGAGAATTCACCAAACTTCTGGCGGTCTTTTAGATGGTTGAAAGCACAGTGATAACACATTGAGAATTCACCAAACTTCTGGCAGTCTTTTAGATGGTTGAAAGCACAGTGATAACACATTGAAAATTCACCAAACTTCTGGCGGTCTTTTAGATTGTTGAAAGCACAGTGATAACACATTGAGAATTCACCAAACTTCTGGCAGTCTTTTAGATGGTTGAAAGCACAGTGATAACTCATTGAGAATTCACCAAACTTCTGGCGGTTTTTTAGATGGTTGAAAGCACAGTGATAACACATTGAGAATTCACCAAACTTCTGGCGGTCTTTTATATGGATGAAAGCACAGTGATAACACATTGAGAATTCACCAAACTTCTGGCGGTCTTTTAGATGGTTGAAAGCACAGTGATAACACATTGAGAATTCACCAAACTTCTGGCGGTCTTTTTGAGTGGGTGAATAGAGGTAGAAATCTCATTGATAAACGTCTCAAACAAATATAATCCACCTTTCCACGTTGAAATGACATTATGTGCCCAGTAGGAAGTAACTTAATTCAGCAGCTGACTGCATAATTCCATCAGAAAAAGATGTGCTGTATAAAATATGTGCTTCACTCACAATTACTTTTGGAAAAGTTGAAAGGTTGTTATTAAGATAGTTTGAACATGTTCAAATAAACACTTTTGTTTAGATAAAAAAACTATGTAGAAAATGCAATAGAGAATTTATCTGATATTTCCAAATACACAGCAAAGAACAAAATAATTCAATAAAAACCGACCAATTTTATGCAAGTGTTTTCGCCCTTTTCAGGTTTATGTTGCCGTCCTCACAAGTGAATGATGAATGATCCAAAAACAGCAGGTTGACTAAAGTATCATTCTCTGTTAAATGGTGAAACACACAATGTTCCTGTGAAAGAGGAAAATAAACGTAGGCCTTTGCGTCCATTCATTAAACATGGTTAATTGTTAGGAGTGCGAAAATGCACAGGGTTGACACGTATACAGCCCAACAGCCGGCAGTGAGAAAATTATCCCAAATCTCAAAAGCACTGGCTGAACTCTGAGGACATCAAGGGATGCAAGTAGACTTGTATAGAAGAGCTCAACACTTTTTTTCTAACAATGCGCTGTGTGGCAACTGGCAACTATATTTTTTTCATTTGAAAGAAAAAAAACAGACTTTTATTTTCTATTATTTTCAATATAAATGTAGGTTATAAAACAACTTTGAAATGAAACTGGATCACATTGTAGATAGGCATAATAGACCAGTAGCCTACACTATTTATTTAATGTTAAAGTGTTAAATTAAATAAATGGCACACGATTTAGGAATCTAAATGTGCTTAGCAATCTGCGTTGAAGCAATGAGCTGATGTTAAGACCATAATTATTGTAGACTTATGATGGATTTTATTTTCCACATCTCTGGCGCCGTCTAGCGGTGAATGTTGTGTGACACGGAACTACTGTATGTCCAAGCCTATGGTCCAAATCAAATCAAATGGTATTTGTCACATACACGTGTTTAGCAGATGATATTGAGGGTGTAGCGAAATGCTTGTGTTTATAGCTCCAACAGTGCAGTAATATCTAACAAGTAATATCTAACAATTCCACAACAATACACACAAATCTAAAGTAAAGGAATGGAATTAAAAATATATAAACATTTGGATGAGCAATGTAAGAGTGGCATAGACTAGTAGAATAGGATAGAATACAGTATATTCAGTTGAAGTCAGAAGTTTCTGTCAACATTTAATCCTAGTAAAAATCCCCTGTCTTAGGTCAGTTAGGATCACCACTTTATTTTAAGAATGTTAAATGTCAGAATAATAGCAGAGAATGATTTATTTCAGCTTTTCTTTCTTTCATCACATTCCCAGTGGATCAGAAGTTACCATACACTCAATTAGTATTTGGTAGCCTTGTCTTTAAATTGTTTAACTTGGGTCAAACGTTTCGAGAAAACTTCCAAAAGCTTCCCACAATAAATTGAATGAATTTTGGCCCATTCCTCCTGACAGAGCTGGCGTAACTGAGCCAAGTTTGTAGGCCTGGCTCAGTTCTGCCCACAAATTTTCTATAGGATTGAGGTCAGAGCTTTGTGATGGCAACTCCAATACCTTGACTTTGTTGTCCTTAAGCCATTTTGCCACAACTTTGGAAGTATGCTTGGGGTCATTTTCCGTTTGGAAGACCCATTTGCGACCAAGTTTTAACTTCCTGACTGATGTCTTGAAATGTTGCTTCAATATATCCACATAATTTTCTTCCCTCATGATGCCATCTATTTTGTGAAGTGCACCAGTCCCTCCTGCAGCAATGCACCCCCACAACATGATGCTGCCACCCCTGTGCTTCACGGTTGGGATGGTGTTCTTCGGCTTGCAAGCATCCCCCTTTTTCCTCCAAACATAACGATGGTCATTATGGCCAAACAGTTCTATTTTTGTTTCATCAGACCAGAGGACATTTCTCCAAAAAGTACCATTTTTGTCCCCATGTGCAGTTGCAAACCATAGTCTGGCTTTTTTATGGCAGTTTTGGAGCAGTGGCTTCTTCTTGCTGAGCGGCCTTTCAGGTTATGTCGATATAGGACTCGTTTTACTGTGGATATACAGTGGGGAGAACAATTATTTGATACAATGCAAATAAAATGTATTTATTTCGCACTTCTTACATCAGCTGATATCTCAAAGTGCTGTACAGAAACCCAGCCTAAAACCCCAAACAGCAAGCAATGCAGGTGTAGAAGCACGGTGGCTAGGAAAAACTGTCCCTGGGTTCGTGCCCAGGCTCTGTCGTAACCGGCCGCGACCGGGAGGTCCATGGGGCGACGCACAAGCGCCGCCTAGCGTCGTCCGGGTTAGGGAGGGATTGGTCGGTAGGGATCTCCTTGTCTCATCGCGCACCAGCGACTCCTGTGGCGGGCCGGGCGCAGTGCGCGCTAGCCAAGGTTGCCAGGTGCAAAGGGGACAGGACGACTGCACCGTATTGAGGGGAGGATGGATGGGGCCATGTAGCGCGAGATCTTGGCCAACAATCTCCTTCCCTCAGTAAGAGCATTGAAGACGGGTTGTGGCTGGGTCTTCCAGCATGACAACGACCTGAAACACACAGCCAGGGCAACTAAGGAGTGGCTCCGTAAGAAGCATCTCAAGGTCCTGGAGTGGCCTAGCCAGTCTCCAGACCTGAACCCTATAGATAATATTTGCAGTGAGCTGAAAGTCCGTATTGCCCAGCGACAGCGCCGAAACCTGAAGGATCTGGAGAAGGTGTGTATGGAGGAGTGGGCCAAAATCCCTGCTGCAGTGTGTGCAAACCTGGTCAAGAACTACAGGAAACGTATGATCTCTGTAATTGCAAACAAAGTGTTCTGTACCAAATATTAAGTTCTGCTTTTCTGATGTATCAAATACTTATGCCATGCAACAAAATGCAAATGAATTACTTAAAAATCATACATTGTGATTTTCTGGATTTTTGTTTTCGATTCCGTCTCTCACAGTTGAAGTGTACCTATGGAAAAAATGACAGACCTCTACATGCTTTGTAAGTAGGAAAACCTGCAAAATCGGCAGTGTATCAAATACTTGTTCTCCCCACAGTAAATACTTTTGTACCTGTTTCCTCCAGCATCTTCACAAGGTTCTTTGCTGTTGTTCTGGGATTGATTTGCACTTTTCGCGCCAATGTACGTTCATCTCCAGGAGACAGAACGTGTCTCCTTCCTGAGCGGTATAAATGGCAGCGTGGTCCCATGGTTTTTATACTTGCGTACTATTGTTTGTACAGATGAACGTGGTACCTTCAGGCGTTTGGAAATTGCTCCCAAGGATTTGGGTTTGTCGTAGAATTCCAACATTATGTTAATCACATAACTTTTATATTAGAATGTATTCCTATATTAGTACATTCACATGGTCTGTTTTTCTGAGCGGCAACATAATATGGTTTTTAGAACTCTCATGTGTCTGTGTGAACTGAGATGAGCCTCTGAGATGTTACACTGACAGTCGATTTATGATTGCTTGGTGATAAGACAACATTCCATTCCATGATTAGTGTCTGTGTGCCTGTCTGTCGGTGCCAGGAAGATCCAATCTCCAGTTTATTTTTTCTATATGGAAGATGAACACTGGACTAATCATATGAGGGAATGACCTAGTGTCCTAGGTTACATTAGTATTTCTGTATGAACAAGCAATAAATGAACTAGAGACAGATATTTGGCGCCATGTAAATCTTGATGTCTGTTGCAAAAGAGCACATTGTACCTTTGTATAATTTCTATATATGTCTCTCTCCTTTGATTAGAATTAATTACCATGACAGGTTAGACCTACAGAGAGAGAACTGCTCCTTAAGCAGACCGTGTGTCACGTTCTGACCTTAGTTCCTTTTTTATGTCTTTTTGTTAGTTTGGTCAGGGCGTGAGTTGGGGTGGGTAGTCTATGTTCTATTTCTATGTTGTATTTCTGTGTTTGGCCTGGTATGGTTCTCAATCAGAGGCAGCTGTCGATCATTGTCTCTGATTGAGAATCATACTTAGGTAGCCTGTTTTCCCCATTTTGGTTGTGGGTGATTATTTTCTGTTTAGTGTTTTGTTGCACCTTGCAGAACTGTTTCGGTTCAATGTTATTTTGTGTAGTGTTCAGTTCAGTAGTGCCATTATCCTCGCAAGGTGAGGAATTGAAAGGTATCAAACAGTGGTGCCAATAATTTCTACCTTCCATCTTTGAGATTATTTTTATTACTGGTTAAACAAAATCTCTGTCTGAGCAAATGTTTTCGCATCAAATATAATTTTATATTTTTTTAAACATACAGAATGGAGTAGTCTGCGGACATTTGGTGCGAACATGGTCTTTTGACTTCCAAACTCTAAATACAGTAATCAAATTAATTTATATAGCCCTTCTTACATCAGCTGATATCTCAAAGTGCTGTGCAGAAACCCAGCTTAAAACCCCAGACAGCAAGCAATGCAGGTGTCGAAGCACAGTGGTCAGGAAAAACTCCCCAGAAAGGCCAAAACCTAGAGGAACCAGGCTATGAGGGGTGGCCAGTCCTCTTCTGGCTGTGCCAGGTGGAGATTATAACAGAACATGGCCAAGATGTTCAAATGTTCATAAATGACCAGTATGGTCAAATAATAATAATCACAGTAGTTGTCGAGGGTGCAACAAGTCAGCACCTCAGGAGTAAATGTCAGTTGCCTTTTCATAGCCGATTATTCAGAGTATCTCTACCACTCCTGCTGTCTCTAGAGTTGAAAACAGCAGTATATGGCTCTAGCCAGCCCGAGGCAGTGCCCCACTTATGTGTGTGTCAGTGCCCTCAGTGTGTCCTCCAGTGAGGTGGCACTGGCCAGGTTGACCAGGCAGGTGACAGGTGCAGGGCATTTGTATTTATTATGGATCCCCATCTGCCAAAGCAGCAGCTACTCTTCCTGGGATCCAGCAAAATTAAGGCAGTTTATACAATTTTAAAAACATTACAATATATTCACAGATTTCACAACACACTGTGTGCCCTCAGGCCCCTACACCACTACCACATAAATACAGTACTAAATCCATGTGTATGTACTGTGCGGATGTTATCGTGTGCATGTGTTTTTTAAATCTAATTTTACTGCTTGCATCAGTTACTTGATGTGGAATAGAGTTCAATATAGTCATGGCTCTATGTAGTACTATGTGCCTCCCATAGTCTGTTCTGGAATTGGGGACTGTGAAGAGACCTCTTGTGGCATGTCTAGTGGGGTATGCATGGGTGTCCGAGCTGTGTGCCAGTAGTTTAGACAGGCAGCTCGGTACATTCAACATGTCAATGCCTCTCATAAATAAAAGTAGTGATGAAGTCAATCTCTCCTTCACTTTCAGCCAGGAGAGATTGACATGCATATTAATAATATTAGCTTTCTGTGTACATCCAAGGGCCAGCCGTGCTGCCCTGTTCTGAGCCAATTGCAAAAGTCCTTTTTTTGTGGCACCTGACCACACGACTGAACAGTAGTCAAGGTGTGACAAAACTAGGGCCTTTAGCATCGCTTCATTATAGACAGACTTTTCCCCATCTTAGCTACTACTGCATGAATATGTTTTGACCATGACAGTTTACAATCTAGGGTTACTTGAAGCACAATCAGCTGTCCCTGATTGAGAACCATACCCGGCCAAAACAAAGAAATACAAAACATAGAAAAAGAACATAGAATGCCCACCCAAATCACACCCTGACCAAACCAAAATAGAGACATAAAAAGCTCTCTACGGTCAGGGCGTGACAATTGTATCTGGTCAAACACCATTTTTTCCCAGAAGTTTACTATGGGTTGGGTAACAGGCTGATCTGCTATTTGAGCCAGTAAAAGGGGCTCTACTATTATTGGGTAGCGGAATGACTTTAGCTTCCCTTCAGGCCTGAGGGCATACACTCTATAGTAGGCTTAAATTGAAGATGTTGCAAATAGGAGTGGCAATATCGTCTGCTATTATCCTCAGTAATTTTCCATCCAGATTGTCAGGCCCGGTGGCTTGTTATTGTTGATAGACGACAATTGTTTCGCCTCTTCCACACTGACTTTACGGAATTCTGGTCTTTCATAATTTGGTCCGATATACTTGGATGTCCTCATTCAGTAGAAAGTGGAATGGAGCATTTGCTGTGAACTTTGACCGAATGGGAGGGGAAATAGTCAGTGTCCCGACAGAATGCCATTTTCCTGTGGCGCACATCTCTGTGAGTGCTCCTGCCGTTTGGCTCCAGCTGAAAACGTATGATCCGGTTGGAACGTTATTTGATATATACAGTGCCTTGCGAAAGTATTCGGCCCCCTTGAACTTTGCGACCGTTTGCCACATTTCAGGCTTCAAACATAAAGATATAAAACTGTATTTTTTTGTGAAGAATCAACAACAAGTGGGACACAATCATGAAGTGGAACGACATTTATTGGATATTTCAAACTTTTTTAACAAATCAAAAACTGAAAAATTGCCCCCTTAAAATCTGCCCCCTTAAGTTAATACTTTGTAGCGCCACCTTTTGCTGCGATTACAGCTGTAAGTCGCTTGGGGTATGTCTCTATCAGTTTTGCACATCGAGAGACTGAATTTTTTTCCCATTCCTCCTTGCAAAACAGCTCGAGCTCAGTGAGGTTGGATGGAGAGCATTTGTGAACAGCAGTTTTCAGTTCTTTCCACAGATTCTCGATTGGATTCAGGTCTGGACTTTGACTTGGCCATTCTAACACCTGGATATGTTTATTTTTGAACCATTCCATTGTAGATTTTGCTTTATGTTTTGGATCATTGTCTTGTTGGAAGACAAATCTCCGTCCCAGTCTCAGGTCTTTTGCAGACTCCATCAGGTTTTCTTCCAGAATGGTCCTGTATTTGGCTCCATCCATCTTCCCATCAATTTTAACCATCTTCCCTGTCCCTGCTGAAGAAAAGCAGGCCCAAACCATGATGCTGCCACCACCATGTTTGACAGTGGGGATGGTGTGTTCAGCTGTGTTGCTTTTACGCCAAACATAACATTTTGCATTGTTGCCAAAAAGTTCCATTTTGGTTTCATCTGACCAGAGCACCTTCTTCCACATGTTTGGTGTGTCTCCCAGGTGGCTTGTGGCAAACTTTAAACGACACTTTTTATGGATATCTTTAAGAAATGGCTTTCTTCTTGCCACTCTTCCATAAAGGCCAGATTTGTGCAATATACGACTGATTGTTGTCCTATGGACAGAGTCTCCCACCTCAGCTGTAGATCTCTGCAGTTCATCCAGAGTGATCATGGGCCTCTTGGCTGCATCTCTGATCAGTCTTCTCCTTGCATGAGCTGAAAGTTTAGAGGGACAGCCAGGTCTTGGTAGATTTGCAGTGGTCTGATACTCCTTCCATTTCAATATTATCGCTTGCACAGTGCTCCTTGGGATGTTTAAAGCTTGGGAAATCTTTTTGTATCCAAATCCGGCTTTAAACTTCTTCACAACAGTATCTCGGACCTGCCTGGTGTGTTCCTTGTTCTTCATGATGCTCTCTGCGCTTTTAACGGACCTCTGAGACTTTCACAGTGCAGGTGCATTTATACGGAGACTTGATTACACACAGGTGGATTGTATTTATCATCATTAGTCATTTAGGTCAACATTGGATCATTCAGAGATCCTCACTGAACTTCTGGAGAGAGTTTGCTGCACTGAAAGTAAAGGGGCTGAATAATTTTGCATGCCCAATTTTTCAGTTTTTGATTTGTTAAAAAAGTTTGAAATATCCAATAAATGTCGTTCCACTTCATGATTGTGTCCCACTTGTTGTTGATTCTTCACAAAAAAATACAGTTTTATATCTTTATGTTTGAAGCCTGAAATGTGGCAAAAGGTCGCAAAGTTCAAGGGGGCCGAATACTTTCGCAAGGCACTGTATGATAATAACATCCTGAAGATTGATTCTCTACTTAGTTTGACCAGTTTATTCGACCTGGAATATATCTTTTGGACATTTTCGTGCGAGTTATCCTGGACCAGCTGTCAGTTTTTGGGCACGTGAGCTGAAAGTGATAGCAAATGCAGCTACTTGGACACTAGTATTGGACATTATGGAACAAAACAACGATTTATTGTGGAACTAGGACTCCTTGCACTACATTCTGATGAAAGATCATCAAAGGTAAGGGAATATTTATGTTGTAATTTCGTATTTCTGTTGACGCCAACATGGCGGTTACGTCTGAGCGCCGTCTCAGATTATTGCAATGTTAGGCTTTTTCCGTAACGTTTTTAACAAATCTGACACACACTGGTTCTTAATGCAACCGCTATCTTGAATTATATGTAGAACATGTATCTTTAGTCAAAGTTTCTGATGAGTATTTCTGTTATCTGGCGTAGCTTTCTATAATTCCTCCGGATATTTTGGAGGCAGTTCTGAACATGTAAACCGAGATTTGTGGATATAAATATGCATATTATCGAACAAAACATAAATGTATTGTGTAACATGTCATCTGATGAAGATTTTCAAAAGGTTAGTGATTCATTTTATCTCTAATCCTGCTTTTGTGACTATCTTTGGCTGGGAAAAATTGCTGTTATTTTTATTTATTTGGTGGTGGTCTAACATGAATATATGTTGTGTTTTCGCTGTAAAACATTTTAAAAATCGGACATGGGTAGATGAACAAGATGTTTATCTTTCATTTGAGGTATTGGACTTGTTAATGTGTGGAGGTTAAATATTTCAAAATAACATTTCTGAATTTCCCTGCGCCACCTTTTCAGCTGAATGGGGGGGTGGAGTTCCCTGAGGGGTGGAGTTCCCATTTCTAAGGTATCAGAATATTCCACCTAAAAGTAATTATGCCATTTAACTGCTAATATAAAACACAATGGTTGACTCAAGGTTTCTGCAGGTTGACAAGGCGTTATGCTCCAATGGCAATTTGAATGCACAGAAATATCTTGACGAGATCCTGAGGTCCATTACTTTTAAGGTACATTGCATGACCAAAAGTATGTGGACACCTGCTCGTACAAGAGCAGGACCCCCCCCCCCCCCCTTGCTTCTATAACAACCTCCACTCTTCTGGGAAGGCTTTCCACTAGATGTTGGAACATTGCTGCAGGGACTTGCTTCCATTCAGCCACAAGAGCATTAGCACTGATGCTGGGTGATTAGGCCTGGCTCGCAGGCCAGTCAAGTTCCTCCACACTGATCTCGACAAACCGTTTCTGTATGGACCTCGCTTTGTGCACAGGGGCATTGTCATGCTGCCTTCCCCAAACTGTTGCCACAAAGTTGGAAGCACAGAATAGTTTAGAATGTCATTGCATGCTGTAGAGTTAAGATTTCCCTTCACTAGAACTAAGGTGCCTAGCACTTGGAAAATGTGTGAATGATTTTTTAATCTGAACAGTTAAGATTATTAATTTGCCATAGACAATAAATTGAGATATTATTTTATCCATTACAAAGTAAAAATGTGTCTATCGTTTCAAAATGTACCAAGAGAAATACTAACTGTGTGAGAATCACCCATGTTAAAGAGTTGGGGGACACACGGACAGGTCTTATTTCTGTCCCTCTCTTGGAGCAGAGCTTTTCTTCCCCTTAAAGTCCAGAGCTCTCTACCACACTGGTGTATTCTGTCAGGCATGGTGTCTGGTAGAGAGAAGGGTGTGTGAAAAGGGATAGAGGAGAGGAAGAGATCAACAGAAGAAAGAAAGAAAGAAAGAAAGAAAGAAGAGAGAAAAAAACAGACATATTGAGAGACATATAAAGAGTTAATGTGAACAGGGTGGATTCAGCAGTTGCCATGGCTACACACACTTGTTTTTTTTATCCTCGTGGGGACCTAAAATTGTATTTCCATTCAAAATCCTATTTTCCTAATCTTAAACCTAACCCATAATTATAACCCTAGCCCCTAACCTTAACCCTAATTATAACCCTAGCCCCTAACCTTAACCCTAATTATAACCCTAGCCCCTAACCTTAAGCCTAATTATAACCCTAGCCCCTAACCTTAAGCCTAATTATAACCCTAGCCCCTAACCATAAGCCCAATTATAACCCTAGCCCCTAACCTTAAGCCTAATTATAACCCTAGCCCCTAACCTTAAGCCTAATTATAACCCTAGCCCCTAACCTTAAGCCTAATTATAACCCTAGCCCCTAACCATAAGCCTAATTATAACCCTAGTCCCTAACCTTAACCCTAACTATAACCCTAGTCCCTAAGCTTAAAATAGCCTTACATTACCCTTTGTCTTTGTAGCCTGGTCCAATATCGGTTTGTGTTGTCTAGCTGTTTGTACTGCCTATAACAGAGGTGTCAAACTAACACACACACAGTTCACACCCATTAACCCATTTATTCTCTGTAAAAGGAGCCTGGAGATGGTGTGTGTCCATGTGGTTGAGGTGAGTGTTTGAGCTATAAAGTAACTTCAGAAGAAATTGACAGCTGTGTGTGCAGGGGTGTCATGCACCCCAAAAATCTGAGGGGGCACAAAGTATGTGTTGTTGTAGGGGGCTGGTCTGGAGTGGGGATTAGCCTCCTGTCCGGAAGTCGGATAATTTTGTCTAGAGCCATAATCATTATGCCTAATTGTATGTATTCTGCATAGGTTATCATACCTATTAACCTGTTCAATTGTCATTTTCATTAATGAGGACAGTAGATTTTTTAAAGAAATGTTATGCCTTCGCAGTTCAGTCCCCACAAGGATAGTAAAACAAGGAAAGATTCCAGTCAACTTAAGGAGATGCTCCCCCGTGGGACACACTCTTTTCATGCCATTTTGCACGGTGGGTGGTGTTATACGCCACGGTGTGCGTGGATTTCAAAGTGCAAGGACTGTCCGATGCGTGTCCAGCTTCAACTGAGAACCCTGGGACCTAATTCATAACTTCTTAACCATCATCCTTATGGCAGGTTTATACTTTCATATTAGTACATCATTTTGCTTTATTTCAACTCATGATAATTAGCTACCAACTGGCTGGACCAGTTTCCCAAAAGTGAACAATGTGTAACGTCAAGTTTTTCTTGCTTGCCAACCAACAACGAATGCTGCTATCAAGCCAATCTACTAGACTTAGACTGCTGAATAAAATATGTGAAACTGATTATGTGTCACAGTCTGGGGTTGATGATAATGAATCCCGTTCAGTGAAGCCTAGAAAGCCGGTGACGTAGACCTCAGAAGCTGGTGAACAGAATGAGCATCAGTACCGGGGGGGGGGGGATCTGTGACATTATGACACAATTTTATCAAATTTTACTGCAATTGGTTAGTCAACATGCAATAATACCCGTATACTACCTATCACTGAGAATAATTACTTGCGTTTAGATTGAACAAAATCTGAATAACTGAGCGAAGCCTCCCTTTTCAGTGATTGATGTGATTTTGATAACTCCTGATTATATTGTAAATGTCTCACAGTTACCACACTGTATTTTACAGGTGTTCTAAGCAATCTAAAAGTTGATGAAGTGCATTTTTTCTCTCTCTTGTCTTACACCCCAGATACAGGGAACAGAGTGTGAAGACCAGTGGGGCGGGATTCGATCCAACACATGCAGGGGATGGTATATGTGCCAAGGGCAGCAACCTCAACCTCTTGACCAACCTTAGGCCCAGAAGGAGACTATTTTACCTTGTTTGAGTTCTTCAGCTGTAGCATGGCAGGGTCGTTGTGAGGCTGGCCAGCCGCTGCCTTGGTGGCACTGAAGAGGTCACCCAGAGCCTTGGCCACATTTTTGACAGCATTGATCAGGACCACCTACAGAGGACATAGCAGAGAGAGAAAAAAAAGAGTGGAAGTTCAGAGTGGTGAGACGATGACATCTACTGGCTGGTAAAGCATGCGCGCGCGCACGCACACACACACACACACACACACACACACACACACACACACACACACACACACACACACACACACACACACACACACACAAATAAATACTTATGGACACACACACATATGCACGCACACATACACACACATATGCACGCAACATAAACACTTGTCAAGCGAGTGATGGAATGGGATGGTAAGGTATTTCCACGTCATTCACAGGTAATAGTGGAACTGACCAAAAATCTTACTGATAACAGACTTGATAGAAAAGTACAGCAATTAAATCAAATAAAAATGGGATGGCTACGAAGGAGCCAAGCAGAGTGGGTTGCAGCAGCCAAATGAAGAAGCCATACCATTGGACAGATCAAAAATTGACCAATCAAATTAACCAAATCCAATCCATCAAATATGAGCCAATCAAACCCATTCCAATCGAAGCTGTACAAAGCGAAGGTGGCTAGTTAGTCAGAGTAAACAAACTTTAAAAACATTTAAAATGCTGTAAGTATGAGAGATGAGAGCACACCCTTCAATACCATCAGGATGAACAAAGACTGCACAAATGCCTAGAGGGTTGTTTTTTATTTTTAAAATGCAGGGCTAGTTGACTTTTTAAACAGGAAGCTCGTATGCTGATTTGGCACTTTTGGCAACTTAATACACAATGGTGATTTCTCTAGGCTTTTTATGTTTAGGAATAAAACTCATGATGAGGAATTCAATAGAGAATTAATTACTTAATCTGAAGTATGAAATCCACCACAGCAGACAAACTCAATATGTTTGAGCCAGAAGAGGACTGGCCACCCCACATAGCCTGGTTCCTCTCTAGGTTTCTTCCTAGGTTTTGGCCTTTCTAGGGAGTTTTTCCTAGTCACCGTGCTTCTACACCTGCATTACTTGCTGTTTGGGGTTTTAGGCTGGGTTTCTGTACAGCACTTTGAGATATCAGCTGATGTACGAAGGGCTATATAACTACATTTGAT
Organism: Oncorhynchus clarkii lewisi; assembly: GCF_045791955.1. Classification (NCBI taxonomy): domain Eukaryota; kingdom Metazoa; phylum Chordata; class Actinopteri; order Salmoniformes; family Salmonidae; genus Oncorhynchus; species Oncorhynchus clarkii. Next base: position 884,636 of record NC_092175.1, read on the forward strand.
TTGATTTGATGTTTGCTGCAGGTGTGAGCTATTTGGTGGCTAATATAGCTATTGAAGGGTGGAGATGATAATGCTCTCTATTCAACTCGAGACACACACTGCAGTCAATACACATTGACACCCCCTGCCGCTACATTCAGCAAAAGCACTAAAGTAGGAGAGATTATCTAGGACCAGTTTTGTATTTTGTATCATAATGCATATGTTTATGTGGACAGATCCTAGGTCAGCTCTCCTACTCTGTGACACTTTGTGGATACTGGCCGAATAAATGGCTCTAGGACCGAAGTTGGGGAACAGATTTAATGGACCTCATTGGGTTACCTAGTGTGTCTTTCTTCATCCTCATGATTTGCGTCATGGTCGGACCAAGCACACACAGTCACAACCACAACACAACCACATATTTGGAGTCTGTAGTAGTATAGTGCACAGACAGACAGAAGACAGTTTGAGTCAGTTCATACGTCAAGGGAGTAGAGTACCACATCTATACAGAGATTGGGCCCGTGGAAAGAAAAAAATGCTTTTTCCATAAGAGAGGAAAGCACCGAGAGAAAGCACTCTGTTAAAAACCTGGGAAAATATAGATTTTGTACTAATGTGATATTTGGACTGTGGTCATGTCAAGTGTGGTCTATGTGTTTCACTTCAATATTTTGACAAAGTCTGGTAGACCAAGTGTGTGTGTGTGTGTGTGTGTGTGTATGTATGTATATATTACATTATGTTTTGTAGAAAATATTCAGATGAAAGAGAATGTTTTGGTGACAATAAGACTGTGATTTTAGTTGTCTAAACGTGATCATAGTAAATCCTAATACCTTGTCTTAGGGACGCCCCAGGGAACCTTTTTTGGATACTATATGATTCCATGTGTTATTTCATAGTTTGGATGCCTTCACCATTATTCTACAATGTATTTAAACATCACATACACATTATGAAAACTGTTTTCGTTATGACATCCTCATTTAACTTTTAATAAAATAAATGTTTCTATTCCATCCATCCTTATTCCCACCCATTCGGATGAGGAAATCTATTGTCCTGAAGTCAGTTCATTTCATGTTCTGTAGTTTTGGGCTGTAAACTCTACATATGGCACACAGACATCCAAGTCTCTCACATTAAAGACCAGAAAGGAGTTGGCCGGCTGCTTTAGAATTTACAATGGACGTGTGGTCGTGTGGGAGGGAGAGATATCTTTGTAGAACTGTGATCCATGCTAACCTGATCCTCACAGGCCAGCCATGACACAGTTGAGAAGTACAATTATGCAAATGATTCTATAGACCGATAAGCATAACGGTCAAATGTATTTACACATGTATTGTGGGATTTTTGTAGGGTGTATTATTATGTGGATTATAATAAATTGAAATATTTGTATGGGTTGTTGCAATTGTGGATGGCCAGATACAAAGTCACTAATTAGCTATTATGGTGGTTTCGGCTGGCTATTGTCCAACTTAATGGCTCATCAATTCGTGGACTGTGACCAATGTCCATCACTACTGTACGCCTAGAAATGTTGTCAAAAAATAAAAGCACGGCATCTGACTTGCCTAGTTAAATATAGGTTAAATCAAAAATAAATCAAATCTACAGGTAGAAATATTTTATTGGATATTTTCTTTGTTTTTTGTTTATTGTTTCAAATTGCTTATGTTTATTGCAGTATGACAAAAATGAACAGGACAATGTGATGTTTACTGTAGCCTACATATACTGTATGCATAATTCCTTAGATAAGGGAGAGCAGGCCATGTCCAGACTTTATCGGCGACCTCAAGTACTCATTAACTCTGTCTTTAATGTTTTTTTTGGGGTTGCATCACTTCTGACACACCGTATTCATGATGAAAACTCGAAGGTACACTGGTAAGCCAAATCTGCCTCGGGATCCATCCCAGTTGGTATTCTGTGTCCACTCGTGGTATCACTCGTGGTGAGCAGTTTGTCAGGTTCTGGTGTTGGAAGAGGAATGGAAATTTCAGGGTGAACCGATGACCTGACGAACCCGCCATGATTGTTGCCTCTGCCTGTCAGAGTTGGAGTTCCAGAGCTCACAGGCCTGCCTGGCAAGGATTGTGACTCCATCTCTACCCTCACCCTCTTCAACGCGTCATTCTCTGCCTGACTATCCTTATCGCCCATACCGCTGGAATGTGTATCACCATAGAAAGAAGCTGGCTATGTCCTTTCCGTCTGTTCTCCTTCGTCTCAATGATACAATTCTGAGATAAACAGATAATTTTTAATGGTAACTGTGTTAAGGGTAGATTTAGGGTGGGGTGAGAAGTACTGGAAAGGTGTGACTCCAGGGTACAATAGGCCATAAGTACATAGCAGACCTCCCACTGTCGTTAATTTGATTATGGTGTAACACATACTGTAGCTATGATGATGAGCAATCTCTCTCAATTGCAAACAATTACCCGAAACACACTGCTGCCTGGGTTTGCATTGCAAATGAGGGCACAAACTTGGCCAAGACGCCAGCAGAGTAAGTAGACCTACAATACTTTTTCATAGCACATTCCTCAACACTAGTGAGACTCACCTCGCCTACGGTAGAATTACAGTATATCAACATTTTTTTTTTTTTTTTTATCTCTACATGTAGGTCTCCTGATTTAAACCCGATCAAACCTCTTTGGCATCAACTGAAAACATTCATCTGTAACTCTGCCAAGCCCACTAACAAAGATGAACTGGTGAAGGACATCAAGACTGACAATACAACAATCCAAGAAATACATTGATCATCTCAGCAAGATTTTACCCCTGGGCTTGGAGCTGTGGGGAAGTGCAGCTAAAAATGTAGTTGACATATAGTTTAAATTAAACTGGTATATATTTTTATTTTTCACCATTTTCTTGAACTAATTTTGGTCTTTAATGCAGGGCCGACAGAAATTGCAACCAACTTTATATGGCTTGTTTAAAAAACTACAATATTTTGGAGATTATTTTGTTTCAAATAACCGAAAGTGAACGATTTGTAATCTGAATATAGGGAAAAAGGCCATTCTTGAACATGGGGTGAGACATTCTTACTAATTTGTAAATAAAGCCAGCTTGTTATTTAGAATTATTTATTTGTTTTTAGAGGGAGAGATAACAAAAGCCCAGCATGCCTATTTTAAAAAAATTGTCAGTCCACATGTCAAGTGAAATTCCCTCGTTGTATTTGCCCAAGTTCTCTCTTAACTCCAGGACCACCGACTGTTTTTGTTGTTGTTGCCTGATGCAGGACTCTAGTTCCATAGGAGAGACTCTCAGACTGAAAACACCTCCATTAATTGTCACAGTTTAGACTACCGATAGATCAGCATTCTAACTCCCCCTTGTGATAGTGTGGTGCAATGACAGAATGCCACCATCTTCCACTAACGGTCGCGGCATAAGGAAGAACCACTGTAGTTACATGTTCAATGGTAGGCGACAGTCACACAGTGGTACTGTTGCCTAGGTTTATTTACATGCAGGCATCACGCAGACTTTAGTAAGGAGTTGGTATTAGGTCATGTCATGTCAGTCAGATGTTCAATGGTAGGCAACAGCCACACGGTGGTACGGTTGTCTAGGCTTAATTCTGGCACATACCACTCTACGTACCCTCTGCTGCGAAAAGGGGACACAGTCTTCCAGCTGATGGGGAAATTCATGCGTTATTTCTGCGTCATGCACCAATTCCTGTTCTTACTCCTATGAGCAGAGAAAGTGAAATATTCCTCAATATTAAAAAAGACACAAGCCGCTAATATCAGAGACGGTTGCAGACAATGATCAGCTAGGGGGACATCAGATTTTCAACATTTTGTTGAATATTTATAATTATATAAAATATATGCAACACATTTTCCACCAACAGTTTTCTGTGCCAATGCACCGCACAACCAATAAACAAAACATACCAACTTCGGGCACTTCAATATCATGGTTTGCATTTTCAACACCACAAACTGTCAATCTCGACAAACAGAAAATTAATCCCTCCCTAGTAGGCTTACCTAGTATCGAAGGCTTGGCTTGACAATATTTGAATGTCATTAAACGTTTGTGTGTTTTGTAACAGATGTCTCTTTCCATTCATCAAATTGCCACTGCACAGTTTGGGTTGATTGATTGATTTTATTTGTCAGAAAAAAAGACACATTTGTATATATACATATATATATTTACATATATACATAATTTTAAAAGTGACCGGGATTACACAATGAAGACTGGGACTTATTTCCATTGTGGTCCCTACATTTGGTGCAGCATATGCTACAGTAACAAAGGACTGAATGTGCATCTAATTTACACATCTCCATCTGTCTCTCGGGTGTCACCTTATTTTAACAAAGCTACATCTATGGGCTTTTATGTTTTTCTGTTGTGTGTAATGTGCACACTCATTTGGTCTTTTGGGGCTTGGCCTCATAAAATGTATTTTAATGTAGGGCTCATTAAATTTATTTAATGTATGGCTCATCATGCTCAGGTAGCATCAGACTTTCATTCAAAGCTCGAATCAAATCCAGACAGTATATGCTTTACATTTTTAGAATGACACTTCCGGTTTCGGCGGGAAATACCGGGATCGTTGCTTCAGCTTGTTCCAGAGAGAAAGAGAGCAAAAACCTGCCAATGAAGAGCCTAGCTTGGGGGGTGCTGAAGATGGAGGCGAGTCCAGATGAGATTTCAGCTCGCTCCAAGTAACCTTAACTTTTATCCCTCTCAAACTTACTTAAATGTAACAGAACTTGGCTTATAGTAAACACAATAGAGAACAACACTTAGTCGACCGCTAATTTGATCTGAAACTTTGAGAAATGGAAGAAAAAATGTGCGAAAGAGCAAAGGGAGGAGAAGGCAGTTGCTAACTGAGCACTCATGCATTGGAGAAAAAACACCACCTGACTCCTCAGGAGATGAAATGGAGGATTCTGGACATTCGGTTGATTCTGAAAAAACAGTCAATAGTCCTGCACCCAAAAAGACACAGAAAGAATTGTCTTTGCGCGAACTACAGGTCAGCATAATCAATGCTGTCTCTGCAAAAATAAACGAAAGAACCGATGGTCTGGAAAAAAATGATACGCAAAAAAACACATCCAAATAGTTGACCTCGAGACCTCTCGGAGTCATGCATGCAAGAGTATCGAAGAGCTTAAACTTGCAAACACTGCTACTTCTGAGAAATTCACTGCACAGGAGAAGACCATCACAGACATGCAAGAGCAGTTATCGGAAGCAGAGCGATACCAGAGAAGGTGGGGGCTACGGCTTTACGGTGTCCCCGAGAACCAGGATGAGAATGTGAAGTGCTTAGTAAGAGACATTTGTAACCGTGTGGCACCGGACTTCCCCGATGGATATATGGATATGGCTGTGGATGTCGCTCATCGTATTGGGAAGAAACTTGATGCCATCGTCAGCCGCTCGATCATCATCCAGTTTGCTTTTCGCACAGCGAGGGATGCAGTTTGGAAGAAAGCAAAGGAAAGCTCCTTTCTGAAAGAGATAAAGTTTAGATTCGGTAAGGACTTGACTGCAGCAGACAAGGCAACAAAGGCAAAATTGTGGCCTCTTGTACAACAGGCCCGAAATCAAGGAAAGGGTGGATACTACAGGGGAATCAGAGCCTTTTTCACCACGGAAAAGAAATACGTCTGTGGTGATTTGTTCTGTCGGTAGGTTTACAAAGTAGCTCCTTCCCCACTGCAAACTGAGCGCTCTAGTTTTGAATTATGGTGTTACTGTTTACAAGTTAAGACCTCTGTTAATACATATATGAAGCATCTTTTTATAGAGGGTAGAGTTGAAATTGCATAGGATTTTTCTTTCTATTCAATAGATATGAAGTTTATGTCAATCAATGCCAGGGGGATACGAAATCTGTTGAAGAGAAAAGCTTTTCTTAGTTTTGTAACGACTGCAACGCCGATCTTGTATTCGTTAAAGAAACACGTTCATGCAAAGAGGACTATAATTATTGAAAAAATCAGTGGGGCAATGTAATTATTTTGGCCCACGGGACAAATCGTTCAGCTGGGGTTGCAATTTTAGCACACAATTTCAAAGGGAAATTTTTGTTTACTCAAATGGACTCCAATGGACATTGGCTAGTAGTGGTCATCAACCATATGGACAGATTATTTGTGTTGTGTAACGTATATGGATACTGTTCTAGTCCTCCAAATAACTTATCTGTTTCAGTGAATTACACAGTATACTGTTGTGACTTGAATAAGCCTTGTACCCTAAACTATCTATTTCCTGTAGATCTGTTGTTCTGTAAAATGTGTTACTTTTGTAAAATGGATTGCACAAAAAGTTATTGTGGAGGAAACAAGACCGTATCACTCTCGTGATTATTTCTCCCCCTTTTCAGGGGCGTAACACCTGCAGTCCTGACGGATCATAAAGTCATATGGTTGACTGTAAGAATGTGTAGTAATGATGGTAAGAAATACTCTGGTGGTTATTGGACATTTTACGGCTAGCCTCGACAACATTCCGCTGAAAAGAGCGCAAAATTCAAAAATATTTTTTTGAAATATGTAACTTTCATACATTCACAAGTGCAACAAGTGTCTTGTTAAATAACTCATTGTTATTGCATGATGATTTAAAAAATGTGGTTAAGAATCAAATGTATGTTTACTTGAGTTTAGCTACATCTAATGTAGAATATGGGAAATATTGAGAACTGCTGAAATGTAAAATCCGCTCAGCCTGTAATACTTCTGGAAAACAGCTTGCTTTAAGAAGGACATGTGAGGTATCTGAACTCTCCAAGACAATTGCGGATATCACAGAGATTGAGCATTTTGATTTTAGTGAGAAAGCTAAATTGAACGATTTACAGGATCAACTAGATACATTGTATGCGGAAAAAGCCAGAGGAGCTTTCATAAGATCAAGAAAACAATGACTTGAAAAAGGCGAAAAGAACAGTAAATACTTTTTTAATTCGGAAAAGAGGAGAGGGGAACTCAACACACTTCGGAAATTTAAGATTAATGGGGTTACCACTGAGGATAGAGAGTTGTTATCAGACCACTCAGATTAATGGGGTTACCACTGAGGATAGAGAGATGTCATCAGACCACTCAGATTATTGGGGTTACCACTGAGGATAGAGAGTTGTTATCAGACCCCTCAGATTAATGGGGTTACCACTGAGGATAGAGAGATGTCATTAGACCACTCAGATTATTGGGGTTACCACTGAGGATAGAGAGTTGTTATCAGACCACTCAGATTAATGGGGTTACCACTGAGGATAGAGAGTTGTTATCAGACCACTCAGATTAATGGGGTTACCACTGAGGATAGAGAGTTGTTAACAGACCACTCAGATTAATAGGGTTACCACTGAGGATAGAGAGTTGTTATCAGACCACTCAGATTAATGGGGTTACCACTGAGGATAGAGAGTTGTTATCAGACCACTCAGATTAATGGGGTTACCACTGAGGATAGAGTTGTTATCAGACTTTACCACTAAGTTTTATGAGAATCTTTACACCTTAGATAACAATTTGAGTGACTCTAAGGATCTCCTTGATTCTATAGAGAATGTTAATTCGGTTAGTGAAGAATTCAATCGATCTTGTTGTCTAGATTTATCCATTATGGGCATCCAGTACGGGGTTGCTCAGATAAAAAATAACAAATCTCCAGGTTGTGATGGATTAACCTCTGGATTGTACAGCACCTTCTCTGAAGAAATAGCACAATCTTTACTTGAAACCTTTAAGGAGGCTATAAAGAAGGGAGAACTACCTGCCTCTTTGAAGCAAGGGGTTATTACTCTTATACCTAAACCACACAAGGATCTCTTAAATATTGATAATTGGCATCCAATCACACTCCTAAATAACGACTACACAATTACAGCCTTAATCTTTGCAAAAAGGTTAAAGTCTTGCTTGAATGATCTGATTGATGAACGTCAATCAGGGTTTATGAAAGGGCGCCATATATCTAATAATCTGAGGCTGGTGTTAGACTTGGTTGAGAATTGTGATCTATTGGATGACTTCCCTTCCCCTTCCTATTTTTGGATTTTCAGAAAGCATTTGATACAGTAAGTCACAATTTTATCTTTGATTGTCTTAAGCATTTGAAATTTGGTCGTTTTTTTGTTGATGCTATTAGAACTCTGTATAATGGTGGCGATAGCTGTATCAAACTCTGTCATGGAACATCCTCAAGGTTTAACATTTACAAAGGAATACGACAAGGTTGTCCATTTTCACCATTTTTATTTTTGTTAGTATCTCAAATTTTATGCTCATTAGTTCATAAAAGTCCATTTGAAGGCATTACATTCCAGGCCAGAGAGATCAAGATATCCCAACTGGCGGATGACACCTCACTTTTTTTAAAAAATGTGTCACAAGCTAGATTAGCATTGGATATAATGAAGCAGTTCTCCAAAATCTCAGGTTTGGCATTAAATCTTTCCAAATGTGAGATGTTTATTTTGAAAGGAGCTGTCAATCCAGTAGATTGTAACATCTCTGAAAAAGATGCTGTAACCTACCTCGGTGTAAAGATCACCAAAAATCTTAAGGCTGTGAATGATCTTAATTTTGACCCTGTAACTGAATCTGTCCAAAAAAAAAGTATCCTCATGGTTAGGGAGGGATTTAAGTCTTCAAGGAAGGGTGCTTTTATCCAAAGCTGAGGGGCTATCTCATGCATCCTATCTTTTTTCATCTATTGACATTCCAAATCCACTTGCTGTACCTTAGATAGGCTTTTGTACAACCTTATATTGAAAAATGAGCCACATAAGGAAAAAAAAGAGATGTTATAACCAACAGGGTTTGTGATGGCTGTCTAAATGTCATAGACTTCACGCTCTTCAATCAGATATCAAAGGTCAACTGGGTTAAAAGGTACATAAAAAATCCTCATAGTTTCTGGAATATTATACCTCATTTGTTTTTTCAGAAGTTCGGAGGGCTTCATTTTTTACTACAATGTCCATATATTGTGGGTAAACTTCCTGTGAAACTGGCAGCTTTTCACAAGCAGGCTTTAATGTGCTGGGCTTTGTTGTATAAACACAACTTTTCACCTCATAAATGTTTTATATGGAACAATGGGTCGATATTACATAGAAGCAAGATGTTATTTAACCATAAATGCTTCTCGAAAAACATTGTCCTTGTCAGCCAATTAGTTAATATTAGTGGGAATCTATTTACACGGAGAGAATTTACGGAAAGGTACAACTTTGAGGTTTCAAGCAAGGAATATGACACTGTTATTAAAGCTAAACCTAGTGGGATAAAAACTTTACTTCAGAATAATGCATATTTTGGAATATCTCCGATTGTAAGCGATATCCAGGTGAATGGCATTGGTCTGCTAGATACGAAATTCAACAATAATTTATTAAGGGATATTTTCTACAGGAAGTCTATTCCCTCTGCGATATTTTGTTGGGCTTCATCGTGTGATGTAAACTGGCGCTGTGCTTGGCTCACTCCACACAAATGTATGATAACCAATAAAGTAAAGGAGATCTTCTTTCAGATTATCCATAGATTCTATCCGTGTAATAGCTTGATATCTAAAAATATACCTGATGTTACCAGTGAATGCAGTTTTTGTGAGCTAGAAACGGAATCGATTGAACACTTATTCTGTCATTGTTTATATAGTGAATTGTTCTGGACTGATGTAAAACTATATCTTGGCCTCAAATTGCATACAACCATTGAAATTTCTAAGTTTGACATATTATTTTACTACACTGATTCCACAATTGAACATGAGTATGTCATAAATCTCTTTATTTAATTGGGAAAATCTTTCAAACACAAATGAAAATGTATGAAGAAAAAGCTCCTTTTCTTAATTTTTTAAAATCTGATTTGGAAAACTATTTAGAGACTTTAAAACGTAAACAAAACAAAAAAATACTTATGTTTTGCATGTTACTGTTAGTAAAATAAATACAAATACAAAAATACAAAAAATGTAAAAAAGAGCCTAACTTGTTCCAATTGGTTTTAAGACTATCATGTACCTCCAAAATTTTCGTAACATCACTTCGTCACAAAATCTTTTTTGGGCAGCCATTGATGATACCCGGTGAGTATATGAGGGAAATGTGCTTCATTTGCAATGAATGTAACATCGACGACTCAATGTGATGAAATATGACAATAACACGTCTAGCCAACCGACTTGTTTGACTACAGGGGCTACCAAAAATGTCTATTTTAATGACGTTAGTGGATCGCTAGCTACTGTAAATGTAGTATAGGGTGGCTCTGCGCAGGCATGTTAGCATTACCTAACATTGTTTACAATGCTCACAAACTTTATTTGACCGCTGACAACCCTGTAAAACCTTAGCTAACATTTATATCAACTCAAAGTTGGAATTCTATACTATTTAATTGACTATTTTCTTTCGTTTTTTGATGGCATGCGTTTGAAGTGTATGTATTTGAATGCATTCTATGCAATGTGACAACCTGATGGTCCTTGGGGCGTCTTTCTCTGTCAACTGAAATAAACTGCATATGAAGTAATAATCCATTCGGACGCAGAGCTGGTCAAACAGCTCCTTGCATAGGCATGTTTTTGATGTCACTATTAATTGACAAAGGACATTTGATACGTTTTGATATGTATTCAGTATCTGTCATCCTGCATGTAGCTGTCATCCTGCATGCATCTGTCATCCTGTATGTATCTGTCATCCTGCATGTATCTGTCATCCTGCATGTAGCTGTCATCCTGTATGTAGCTGTCATCCTGCACGTATCTGTCATCCTGCATGTATCTGTCATCCTGTATGTAGCTGTCATCCAGCATGTATCTGTCATCCTGCATGTAGCTGTCATCATGCATTCAGCTGTCATCCTGTGTGTAGCTGTCATCCTGCATGTATCTGTCATCCTGCATGTATCTGTCATCCTGTATGTAGCTGTCATCCTGTATGTAGCTGTCATCCTACATGTAGCTGACATCCTGCATGTAGCTGACATTCTGCATGTAGCTGTCATCCTGTATCTAGCTGTCATCCTGTATGTAGCTGTCATCCTGCATGTAGCTGTCATCCTGCATGTAGTTGTCATCCTGTATGTAGCTGTCATCCTGCATGTAGCTGTCATCCTGCATTTAGCTGTCATCCTGTATGTTACGTAATCATGAGTTTCTTTTTTCCATTTTAATCACTAATTTAATTTAAGTTTTACTCTCAAACTTGACCAACAGTAATTTCATTATTTTGTTACATCCTATTAATTATTAATATTATTGTGGGAATGTTGGAATATGCTATTAATCTAATCAATGTAATCTAAATTTGTAATATGCATTAATTCATGCATGCGTGCATTTATTTTATTTATTCATTCATTCAACTTATTTATTTCTGTGTCACTGCAAAAGCCGTAGCTCTACAGGTCCCCTCCATCGCTCCCTCGACCTCTGCCTCCAACTGACCATGTCCCGGGCCCGGTTCCTGCCCCACTGGGGCAGAGCGCAGAGTATGATTTGCCCCGTCAGTACTTCCTGCCTCCAAGGCCCGCCTCAGAAAGTGCTGAGGTAAATTCATCAACTGTAATGACACCACACAGTTAAGATATTAAACAGTATGCCATTCTACACAGTTGTCTTGTCTCCTGCATACTCTCTCCCTGTCCGTTTCTCTGAAACATTACCATTACCAGCCCTTCCGCCATTCTCTACTCTCACTCAGCTGCTGCTTCCAGAGAGTTGGCGTTCATCTCTCACCAAGGAGCAGCAGTGGTGGAGGTCGACACTCACCACTGACCTGGTTACGTGGTGGACGCGGTGGCCTGGTTACGTGGTGGCCTCCCCAATGCGGGCGGCTCTACAATCAGCCGCCCGCATCCCGAACCCCTTCTTCACATGTCAGCTGTTCCTTTGGATGCGGAGGCACCCTATGCAAGGCTGGGCTCTACAAGACCATCCAGAGGGTATTGGACATCGACTGCTGGTATCTCATGGCCACTGAGTACCTGGAATGCGGTCGGTGTAAGAAGAAGGTCGCGGGGTGGTCACGGGACCTTGTTAATGAGCTATATTTTGTATAAAGATAAGTATTATATCTTTAGATTATAAGAGTAACTCTGGTAGACCTGAAACATTCTTCAAGTTCAACTGTTGGAGCACCGGGGCACAATGCTTTCATATCATAGGCTTGTAGTAGCTAAAGCTTAATAATAACCACAAATCACACCAAACCACAAAAGTTTCTAAACCTATTAGGATAATATCAAAAGTAAGCTATGCCATTGTTTCTAGGTAAAATACAAACAGGCTATATATATTATATTGCGGCAAACACAGCATTACAGATGGAACTCAATTTGGCCAAAGAAAATGGCTCAACAGAATGAAGTGAAACACTTGCGAACTGGTTTAAACCTTCAAAAAAGATTTGAACAGGCTATATTGCAGAATTAATTAGTCTCATCGGAATTAAATAAAACAGGTTTTGCATATTTAAAGAACTGGTATGGATTAATAAATAGGCTTACAATAAAAACTATGATATACAATAATAATGCCAAAACAGTTTGAGGGACAATGGTGCATAGAAGGCATAAAATGATTATAATTACATTTAAGTTCCAAGATTGCATCCTACCTGAATAGGGAGTTGTACAGTAGCATATATTCTTCTCATCTTAGTCCACTACAATATTAAAACTTTTACTATTTACTGTTTTTCTCTGACTTTTGTTTCACTTCAATGAAAAAGGCCTCCATTTTCGCAATCAACAGTATTTATTTTATTTAACCTTAAACTAGGCAAGACAGTTAAGAACAAATTCTTATTTACCAAAAGGTAAAAGGCCTACTACGGGGACAGGGGCTGGGATTAAAAAATAAAAATAAATACAATAAATATATAGGACAAAACACACATCACGACAAGAGAGACAATACAACACTACATAAAGAGAGACCTAAGACAACAACATAGCATGGTAGCAACACAACATGACAACAACATGGTAGTAACACAAAACTGGGTACAAACATTATTGGGCACAGACAACAATGCATCACGCAAAACAGCCACCACTGTCAGTAAGAGTGTCCATGATTGAGCATTTGAATGAAGAGATGGAGATAAAACTGTCCAGTTTGAGTGTTTGTTGCAGTTCGTTCCAGTCGCTAGCAGCAGCAAACTGAAAAGACGAGCGACCCAGGGATGTGTGTGCTTTGGGGACCTTTAACAGAATGTGACTGGCAGAACGGGTGATGTGTGTTCAGGATGAGGGCTGCAGTAGATATCTCAGATAGGGGTGAGTGAAGCCTAAGACGGTTTTATAAATGTGACTCGATTCAGGAAACTAGGTGTATGTTGCAAGTCACAACTTCACAGAAGAGCCATTTGAACGTAAAAAATATTTGTTTTATAAATATGCATTTTTGGGCAGAAATGCCTTCTTGAACATGTGACCTTTCATGTGCCTTAATAACAAACTTGTATGCCATCTGTAAATATGAATAAAAATGTTTAATTACAAGCCTTGTTGGTTAAGCCATAGAAAAAGTCTATGAATTAGGGTTAGTTGGCAGCTAAGGTGAAAGAGGAGCAATTACGATAGAGGAAACCGATTCTAGATTTAACTTTAGCCTGCAGCTTTGATATGTGCTGAGAGAAGGACAGTGTACCATCTAGCCATACTCCCAAGTGCTTGTATGAGGTGACTACCTCAAGCTCTAAACCCGCAGAAGAAGTAATCACACCTGAGAGGGGCATTCTTCTTACCAAACCACATGACCTTTGTTTTGGAGGTGTGCTGAACAAGGTTAAGAGAAAGCTTGTTGGACACTGAGAAAGCTTTGTTGCAGAGCATTTAACTTCTCTAGGGTAGGGGGCAGCATTTGGAATTTTGGATGAAAAGCATGCCCAAATTAAACTGCCTTCTACTCAGGCCCAGACAATAGGATATGCATATAATTAGTAGATCTGGATAGAAAACACTCTAACGTTTCCAAAACTGTTAAAATAATGTCTGTGTGTATAACAGAACTGATTCGGCAGGCGAAAACGTGAGAAAAATACAGTCAGGAAGTAGGATTTTTTGTTGTTGTTGTAGTTTGTTGTAGTTTTCCATTCAATGCTTTCGCCGTAAAGCATTTTTGAAATCTGACACCTTGGTTGGATTCACAAGAAGTTAATATTTAAACCTATGTAAAATAGTTGTATCTTTTCAGAATTGTTATAATGAGTGTTTCTGTATTTGAATTTGGCGCTCTGCAATCTCACTGGATGTTGGCTAGGTAGGACGCTAGCATCCCACATACCCTAGAGAGGTTAACACAAAATCCGGGGGGGGCCAGTTGAGTATAAGACTGTATCATCTACTTCGTACTGCCTGAGCTATGTTGTTGATGTAAATTGAGAAGAGTGTGGGCATAGGATCGTGCCTTGGTGTACACCCTTGGTGACATGCAGTTGCTGAGACAGCCAAACAGATGTTTTGACTTTATACACTGCGCTCTTGAGAGAGGTAGTTAGCAAACCAGGCCAAAGACCCCTCAGAGACACCAATAATCCTTAGCCGGCCTACAAGAATGAAATGGTCTACCATATCAAACGCTTTGGCCAAGTCAATAAAAATAGCAGCACAACATTGCTTAGAATCAAGGGCAATGGTGACATCATTGAGGACCTTTAAGGTTGCAGTGACACATCCATAACCTGAGCGAAAACAAGATTGCATACCAGAAAGAATACTATAGAGATCAAGAAAGCCAGTTTTTTGATTAATTCTTAGGGCTAGGCCCCTTTTTTCTAAATTTCTTCCTGAATGACGTGCCCAAAGTAAACTGCCTGTTGCTCAGGCCCTGAAGCCAGGATATGCATATAATTGGTACCATTGGAACGAAAACACTTTGAAGTTTGTTTAAATGTTAAAATAATGTATGAGAATATAACACAATACATATGGTAGGAAATAATACAAGGAAAATCTCTCTTTTTTTGAGAGAGATCATCCTCTTACAATGGCAAGTATAAGGGCATACTGAAAATTAGCTCCCTGGATGCAATTCCTATGGCTTCCACATAGTGTCAGCAGTCTATGTTCAAGGTTTCAGGCTTGTAGCTTCAAAAACAAATAAGAAATATCAGTTTTAGTACAGGGACAAAGTCTTGGAAATTTGTGTTTGCGCGCCATGAAGACAGGACGCACCTGCTAAAATCGGTTTCCTATTGAACATACTTCTTTCTGTACAAAATATTATAGTTTGATTACATTTTAGGGTATCTGAGGAGTAAATAGACATGTATTTTGACTTGTTGAAACAAAGTTTAGGGGTAGATTTTCGGATTATTTTCTCTGCATGTTGAACAGGTGGATTACTCAAATCAATGGCGCCAACTAAACTGACTTTTTGGGATATAAAACAAAAGGACACTACATTTTATAGCTGGGACCCTTTGGATGACAAATCAGAGGAAGATTTTCAAAAAGTAAGTGAATATTTAACGCCTAGCCCAAAGCACCTCGAACTCAGTGACCATCTGCAGGGAAAAACTTTGTAGCGGGGCAGGGGAAAAAGAGGGAGGAGCATCGGGGATAGTCACATTAGAAGGAGTAGGAGATGAGGAAATGTTGGACGAGCAAGGAGGCATGGCTGAGTCAAATAGGAATCCTGACTTATGAAGTGCTGGTTTAAAGAGCTCAGCCATGTGGTTCTTGTCAGTAACAACCACATCATCAACTTTAAGGGATATGGGCAGCCGTTTGGAACGAGACTAACGTGAGGTAAAAATAATTAATTAATCAGAAGACTAATTGATCAGATAGTAAAATATCTGAAAAGTTGTATTAGGAAAATTATAACTTTGTAATCTGAATATTTTCCTTTGTGCCCCGACTTCCTAATTAATTACAGTTACATGATTAATCAGTTTAATAACGCAATAATAATTACAGAGAGTTATTTGATAAATAAGTATTCAGTTTTATAATGCCAAAGACAGGACAACACCATTGCGAATCCAATCTATCCAACAAGTATATGTTAATTTACATTTAATGACAGTAGGCCTATAAAAAAGGTTGGTCAATGGGAATCGCTGAATGTCATTAGCCACACTTTTTGGTGTTTTGTAACTGAGGTCCATTTCCCATTCATCAAGTGGTGTGAGTATACATGCAGTTTGGATGCTGGAATTATTTTGGAGTGGACGAACATGCCAACTTTTTGAAGTGATTTGTTTGACAATCAGATTAATATATTATGACTGGTTGTGTTCATGCCACATTAAAAGGGAATTATTTTTCACTGTTTAAATTCCGTCTTTATTACTAGGTCCATAAAAAACGTGTGCACGAGCTTGGTGCACTCAATACAGAGACCTTCGAATGTCATGGTGTAATTTTCAGTCTGCCCACAACTGATCCAAATCGAATTAAGCATTTAAGTCACAGGGCTTTTGCTCCATTATTCCACTGCAGCCTAGAGTAGAATGTTGTACTCACTTAAAAACAATAATGCAATGTTTTTATGTGTGGTACCATTGCTAGTAGTAGCCTACTGCAGATCTGGACAAACTATGCATCTACATTTATTGCCGTTGTGAATGGTGGATAGAGGGCAGGATACACCATTAGACTGGTAGACAATACTGACCTTGGTATAGTAAAAGTTAGTACATGGAAAAGCGTAGTGCATAATGGAAGTACCAAAACACCGTGATATGGGGGAGGCACATGCAAGAAGATTAGGATATTTGGCTAGGATGTAAGAAATTATATAGTAAAACCTGCAAAAGAGTGGATGTAAACCGGGGAAGAAACTCACTACCCTCCATTGTGCCAAATAAAAAAACCTCCCCAAACCCCCTACCCTCCCCAAAGCGAAATAAATAGTTTGACAACCCATCTGTATTTTGGACCAACCTTCCCCCACAGTAAATTTGGCTCTTTCCCTTATCGTTGGGTGTTGTACAAAACATTTTTGTGATTTACTAGGAATGATGGTTGGTGACCAATCTGTGGTTTTATGGAATATTTTATTTTACACACAACCTGGTCTCAGAGCATTTCATAATCAGTGACACTCCATTTAGTATGATATGGTATGTTTTAATTTGTGGATGTCCATTCTCATTTCTTGTGATGTTACAAATTACAATTTGTATGTTACGAAATTGCAAATATACAAAACGTTACGAAATTGCAAAACGTACAATATGTTATGAATTTGTGAAACGTATGATATGTTACAAATTTTAGCTAGGTGGCTAGCTGGCTAACATTAGCTAGGCTAGGGGTTAGGGTATGGAGTTAGCGTTAAGGTTAGGGGAAGGGTTAGCTTAACGGGTTTGGGTTAGGGGAAGGGTTAGCTAAAAGGTTTAAGTTTAGGCTTAGGGTTAGCTAAAATGCAAAATAGAAAAAAATTAGTAAGTACAGTGAGGGAAAAAAGTATTTGATCCCCTGCTGATTTTGTATGTTTGCCCCCTGACAAAGAAATGATCAGTCTATCATTTTAATGGTAGGTTTATTTGAACAGTGAGACAGAATAACAACAAACAAATCCAGAAAAACGCATGTCAAAAATGTTATATATTGATTTGCATTTTAATGAGGGAAATATGTATATGACCCCTCTGCAAAACATGACTTAGTACTTGGTGGCAAAAAACCTTGTTGGCAATCACAGAGGTGAGACGTTTCTCGTAGTTGGCCACCAGGTTTGCACACATCTCAGGAGGGATTTTGTCCCACTCCTCTTTGCAGATCTTCTCCAAGTCATTAAGGTTTCGAGGCTGATGTTTGGCAACTCGAACCTTCAGCTCCCTCCACAGATTTTCTATGGGATTAAGGTCTGGAGACTGGCTAGGCCACTCCAGGACCTTACTGTGCTTCTTCTTGAGCCACTCCTTTGTTGCCTTGGCCGTGTGTCAATTCAACATGACTTCTGCCAAGTTAAAAACTACTCAAAACTAAAAACTGGGAAATCTCAGACATCAGTGAGTTCAAGATAACTGGGAACTCTGATAAAACTAGTCATCCAACTCGGAATTCCAAATCGGGACTTCGGGCCTCTTTCTAGACCCCACAAGGAGGACTGCCGCGCCACCTTCCTGTTCAAGTGAGCACAGCACAACAAGGTGAGTCCAAAAATGGATTGTATGCTGCTGTATATGTATACTGTAGCCAAGAAAGTAATACTGAGTGTATGTTGTGTAGTAAGATGTTAGTAGCCCATGTCCCTCTCTTCCCTCACGACTTAGCCTACTGCTCTGACTTGGTGGTGCACATGTAGCCTATAGTCTGCTTTAGAGGAATGTAATAATCTAATATTGTAAGAGCTTTCATTGTCTGCTTATACGCCCCCTTTATTTATCATATGGTTCTGACTTGGTGTACAGGGAGAATACTGTAAGAACAGTCCATGTTCTGAATTCTGTCTCTGTACATTTCAAAAGTGCTAAACAAATAGTTATATTGACTACGTCCGTCCTAACTCGCTCATTAATGTCTTAATCGAAATGATGTATTGCCTCTTATCTGCTCATCGTTCCCTTATGTCATAGTTTGTACATCTCAATTGTCAGTAGAAACCACATTCGTTTAAGCAAGTCAGCAATATCAGCTATGTTTTGAAAAAAGGATTCACTTCATGGTGCTGATAAGAAAGCTCTGCTGTTGAGACAGCTTTATGTAGGCCCTAACAGTTTGTGGGCACCGTTTGTCACTGTTATAGTGCAATGAATGTTTAGTGTTGTGTTGTGGCTAATTAATTTTATATTTTTTTACCCCACCAAGATTTACATGCTAAAACTAATGACCACAACTACAGACCACAATTACTGACAACAATTACTGACCACAACCACACAACAACTGACCACATAACTACTGACCACAACCACTCAACTACTGACTACTACTAATGACCACAACTAATGACCACAGCTACTGACTACTACTGACTGTCGATGGGCATTTGAAAAGATTTCACGATTCAAAAAATATAATTAAAGTACAACTTCTTAAACTTCTTTCACTACAACAAAAATACATTTTGTGATGTAGCAAGCCCGACAACTTTACTTATAAAGTTACAATCAATTAATGAATATTATTATTTGATTTCTTCCGCTCGCTCTAGCGCTTATACGCCTTAAGCTATTAACACAAAACCAACTTCCAAGTGTGCAGACTGCCCTAACTTTTTGTCCAACAACAATACTTAAATGAGTTCCTAATGCATTTCAATGGCAATAAAAGTGTCAGACATGGGGAACATTTTGATATTTGGGCTAGTATCTCCTACACCATTTAAGCTTTCAACGCCAAACCAACGTTGAGATGTTCACACTGACCCAACTTAGATTGCTTGTGTTTATAATTTTGATAACAATTATACTTTTTGAACTATAACCATTTTAAATGTTCATAAAAGCTCCATAGGCTTAAAGGGGAATAAGCTGAATTCGCCACTGCTCTTACACCGTTTAGCTATCAACGCCAAACTATAGTTGAGATGTTCCGACTGACCCAACTTATATAGTTTGCATTCAGATTTTGATAAAATTTAGAATTGTTTTATTATAACTATTTGAAATGTGTATAAATTAACATGGGTTTGAATTAAGATGGCGTAGCAGTGCAGACGTGTTTTGTTCGTCGTCTCGTGTACTTTTGTATTTTTTGTCTTTTTTTTGTATATATTTCAATTTTATTTTCAATCTCTTTTCCATTTTAATTCAATAATACCTTCCGGTAACCTGCCTCATCCAACGTGATATGAAACTGCTATTATTTTACATTTTTAGACCTCATAGCAAGAACAACCTAGCCATCAGCAGCTAACCAGCTAATTAGCTACAAGCTATTTAGTCATTGTTAGCCACTGCTTTACCTTCTACACAGATACCAGCCCTTTTTTTAGTCTGGATAATACTCGCCAGCCTACCAGTATCTGACTGTCTCTCCACTACAACGCCAGATTCCTGCCGTAATCCCTGGACCATTACTCCTGATCTTCACAGCTAGCTAGCATTCACCGAGTTACCCAGTACCGAAGCTATCCCTGAGGCCCATCTCTTGGATCCTTTGTCGACATGGCACCCCGCCGCACCACCACAACTGGTCTGCCGACGAATACTCCATCTGCTGTGCCTTCAACCGGCCTCCGTCGGACGTCGGAGCAGATGCTTCTACTAGCCCCGGGCTACTAACTTTAAACGCTCTATTGCCCGCATGCTAGCGTAGTATCCACTACTCCGCGGCTTCCCTGTTCCATCTATTGCTGCCCCCTGGACCCTATGATCACTTGGCTACATAGCTGATGCTTGCTGGACTGTCCATTGATCACGGTACTCCATTCTGTTTATTTTTTTGTTTATCTGTCGGACGCAGCCGCAAACTCAGGCTCTGTGTGTAGTTAACTAACCCTCTCATCCCATTCATCGCCATTTTACCTGTTGTTGTTGTTTTAGCTGATTAGCTGTTGTTCTCTTACCCGTTGTTGTCTTAGCTAACTCTCCCAATCAACACCTGTGAGTACTTTATGCCTTGCTGTATGTCTCTCTCAAATGTCAAAATGCCTTGTATACTGTCGTTTAGGTTAGTTATCATTGTTTTAGTTTACAATGGAGTCCCTAGATCCACTCCCCATACCTCTGATACCTCCTTTGTCCCACCTCCCACACATGCGGTGACCTCACCCAGTATAACCAGCGTGTCCAGAGATGCAACCTCTCTTATCATCACTCAGTGCCTGGGCTTACCTCCGCTGTACCCACACCCCACCATACCCCTGTCTGCGCATTATGCCCTGAATATATTCTACCATGCCCAGAAATCTGCTCCTTTTATTCTTTGTCCCCAACGCTCAAGGCGACCAGTTTTGATAGCCTTTAGCCATACCCTCATCCTACTCCTCCTCTGTTTCTCGGGTGATGTGGAGGTAAACCCAGGCCCTGCGTGTCCCCAGGTACCCTCATTTGTTGACTTCTGTGATCGAAAAATCCTTGGTTTCATGCATGTTAACATCAGAAGCCTCCTCCCTAAGTTTGTTTTACTCCCTGCTTTAGCACACACCGCCAACCCTGATGTCCTTGCTGTGTCTGAATCCTGTCTTAGGAAGGCTACCAAAAATTCTGAGATTTCCATACCCAACTACAACATTTTCTGTCAAGATAGAACTGCCAAAGGGGGAGGAGTTGCAATCTACTGCAGACAGAACTTGCAAGTTCTGTCATACTTTCCAGGTCTATGCCCAAACAGTGCGAACTTCTAATTTAAAAAATGAATCTCTCCAGAAATATGACTCTCACTGTTGCCGCCTGCTATCGACCCAGCTGTGCCCTGGACACCATTTGTGAATTGATCGCCCCCCATCTAGCTTCAGAGTTCGTTCTGTTAGGTGACCTAAACTGGGATATGCTTAACACCCCAGCAGTCCTACAATCTAAGCTAGATGCCCTCAATCTCACACAAATCATCAAGGAACCCACCAGGTACAACCCTAGCAGATGTTCTGAAAGAGCTGCAAAACCTGGACCAGTACAAATCAGCTGGGCTAGACAATCTGGACCCTCTCTTTCTAAAACTATCCACCGCCATTGTTGCAACCCCTATTACCAGCCTGTTCAACCTCTCTTTCGTATTGTCCGAGATCCCTAAAGATTGGAACACTGCCGCGGTCATCCCCCCCTCTCCAAAGTGGGTGACACCCTAGACCCTAACTGCTAAAGACCTATATCCATCCTGCCCTGCCTATCTAAAGTATTCGAAAGCCAAGTTAATAAACAGATCACTGACCATTTAGAATCCCACAGTACCTTCTCCGCTGTGCAATCCGGTTTCCGAGCCGGTCATGGGTGCACCTCAGCAACGCTCAAGGTCCTAAATGATATCATAACCGTCATCGATAAAAGACAGTACTGTGCAGCCGTCTTCATCGACCTGGCCAAGGCTTTTGACTCTGTCAATCACCGTATTCTTATCGGCAGAGTCAATAGCCTTGGTTTTTCTAATGACTGCCTTGCCTGGTTCACCAACTACTTTGCAGACAGAGTTCAGTGTGCCAAATCAGATTACATGTTGTCCGGACCTCTGGCAGTCTCTATGGGGGTACCACAGGGTTCAATTCTCGGGCAGACTGTTTTCTCTGTATATATCAATGATGTAGCTCTTGCTGCGGGCGATTCCCTGATCCACCTCTACGCAGACGACACCATTCTTAATACTTCTGGCCCTTCCTTGGATACTGTGCTAACTATCTTCCAAACGAGATTCAATGCCATACAACACTCCTTCCATGGCCTCCAACTGCTCTTAAATGCTAGTAAAACCAGATGCATGCCTTTCAACCATTCGCTGCCCGCACCTGCCCGCCCGACTAGCATCACCACCGACCTAGAATATGTGGACAACTATAAATACCTAGGTGTCTGGTTAGACTGTGAACTCTCCTTCCAGACTCATATTAAAAAATCTCCAATCCAAAATCAAATCTAGAATCGGCTTTCAATTTCGCAAACAACGCCTCCTTCACTCACGCCGCCAAACTCACCCTAGTAAAACTGACTATCCTATCGATCCTCGACTTCGGCGATGTCATCTACAAAATAGCTTCCAATACTCTACTCAGCAAACTGGATGCAGTCTATCACATTGCCATCCGTTTTGCTACCAAATCCCCTTATACCAACCACCACTGCGACCTGTATGCTCTAGTCGGCTGGCCCTCACTACATATTCGTCGCCAGACCCACTGGCTCCAGGTCATCTATAAGTCTATGCTAGATAAAGCTCCGCCTTATCTCAGCTCACAGGTCACGATAACAACACCCACCCGTAGCACATGTTCCAGCAGGTATATCTCACTGATCATCCCCAAAGCCAACACCTAATTTGGCCGCCTTTCCTTCCAGTTCTCTGCTGCCAGTGACTGGAACGAATTGCAAAAATCGCTGAAGTTGGAGACTTTTATTTCCCTCACCAACTTTAAACATCAGCTATATGAGCAGCTAACCGATCTCTGCAGCTGTACATAGTCCATCTGTAAATAGCCCACCCAATCTACCTACCTCATCCCCATACTGTTTTTATTTACTTTTCTGCTCTTTTGCACACCAGTATCTCTACTTGCACATCATCATCTGCTCATTTATCACTCCAGTGTTAATCTGCTAATTTGTAATTATTCGCTCCTATGGCCTATTTTTTGCCTACCTCATGCCTTTTGCACACACTGTATATAGACTTTTTTTCTTTTTTTTTCTTCCTACTGTGTCATTGACTTGTTTATTGTGTTATTAGCTTGTTTATTCCATGTGCAACTCTGTGTTGTCTGTTCACACTGCTTTGCTTTATCTTGGCCAGGTCGCAGTTGTAAATGAGAACTTGTTCTCAACTAGCCTGCCTGGTTAAATAGAGGTGAAATAATAATAAAAATACTAATAATTAGAACCACAGTAATACAGGGGTAGCTATTTAAAATGCTCCTACTCTTGAGCCAGTTAAATTATAAGACCAACTTTAAAACATTTAGGCTATCCCAACCATTTTTACTTTTATAAATTATATACAGTACCAATCAAAAGTTTGGACACACCTTTGGTCTGATGAGTCCAAATTTGAGAATTTTGGTTCCAACCACTGTGTCTTTGTGAGACGCAGAGCATGTGAATGGATGATCTCCGCATGTGTGGTTCCCACAATTAAGCATGGAGGAGGAGGTGTGATGTAGAGTATCTCATGATAAGCTGTAGACCACACTATCTACCAAGAGAGTTATGTATTTTTCGTAGCTGTCTACATATCACCACAGACCGATGCTTGCACTAAAGCCGCACTCAATGAGCTGAATACTGCCATAAGCAAACAGAAAAATGCTCATCCAGAGGCAGCGCTCCCAGTGGCCGGGGACTTTAATGCAGGGAAATTTAAATCAGTTTTACCTAATTTCTATCAGCATGTTAAATGTGCAACCAGAGGGTATAAATCTGTAACAATTAAATGCTTTGAAAGGTTGGTCATGGCTCACATCAACACCATTATCCCACTCCAATTAGCATACCGCACCAACAGATCCACAGATGATGCAATCTTTATTGCACTCCACACTGCCCTTTCACACCTGGACAAAAGGAACACCTATGTGAGAATGCTATTTCAACACTATAGTGCCCTCAACGTTCATCACTAAGCTAAGGACACTGGGACTTAACACCTCCCTCTGCAACTGGATCCTGGACTTCCTGACGGGCCGCTCCCAGGTGGTAAGGGTAGGTAACAACACATCCATCACGTTGATCGTCAACACAGGGGGCCCCTCAGGGGTGTGTGCTCAGTCCCCTCCATAACTCCCTGTTCACTCACGACTGCACGGCCAGGCACGACTCCAACACCATCATTAAGTTTGCAGATGACACAACAGTGGTAGGCCTGACCACCGACAACGATGAGACAGCCTATAGGGAGGAGGTCAGAGACCTAACCATGTGGTGCAAGGACAACAACCTCTCCCTCAACGTGATCAAGACAAAGGAGAGCATTGTGGACTACAGCAAAGAAGGACCGAGCACGCCCCCATTCTCATCGATGAGGCTTTTGTGGAGCAGGTTGAGAGCTTCAAGTTCCTTGGCGTCCACATCACCAACAAACTAACATGGTCCATGCACACCAAGACAGTCGTGAAGAGGGTACGACAAAACCTATTCCCCCTTAGGAACTGAATAGATTTGGCATGGGTCCTGAGATCCTCAAAAGGTTTTACAGCTGCACCATCAAGAGCATGGTTGCATCACTGCTTGGTATGGAAACTGCTCAGCCTCCAGCCGCAAGGCACTACAAAGGGTAGTGCATACGGCCCAGTACATGACCGTGGCCAAGATTCCTGCCATCCAGGACCTCTATACCAGGCAGTGTCAGAGGAAGGCCATAAAAATTGTCAAAGACTCCAGCCACCCTAGTCATAGACTGTTCTCTCTGCTTCTGCACGGCATGCGGAACCGTAGCGCCAAGTCTAGGTCCGAGAGGTTTCTAAACAGCTTCTACCCCAAGCCATAAGACTCCTGAACATCTAATCAAATAACTACCCAGACTATTTGCATTGCCCCCATCTCCTAAGCTGCTGCTACTCTGTTATTGTCTATGCGTAGTCACTTTAATAACTCTACTTACAGTGCCTTGCGAAAGTATTCGGCCCCCTTGAACTTTGCGACCTTTTGCCACATTTCAGGCTTCAAACATAAAGATATAAAACTGTATTTTTTTGTGAAGAATCAACAACAAGTGGGACACAATCATGAAGTGGAACGACATTTCTTGGATATTTCAAACTTTTTTAACATATCAAAAACTGAAAAATTGGGTGTGCAAAATTATTCAGCCCCTTTACTTTCAGTGCAGCAAACTCTCTCCAGAAGTTCAGTGAGGATCTCTGAATGATCCAATGTTGACCTAAATGACTAATGATGATAAATACAATCCACCTGTGTTTAATCAAGTCTCCGTATAAATGCACCTGCACTGTGATAGTCTCAGAGGTCCGTTAAAAGCGCAGAGAGCATCATGAAGAACAAGGAACACACCAGGCAGGTCCGAGATACTGTTGTGAAGAAGTTTAAAGCCGGATTTGGATACAAAAATATTTCCCAAGCTTTAAACAACCCAAGGAGCACTGTGCAAGCGATAATATTGAAATGGAAGGAGTATCAGACCACTGCAAATCTACCAAGACCTGGCCGTCCCTCTAAACTTTCAGCTCATACAAGGAGAAGACTGATCAGAGATGCAGCAAAGAGGCCCATGATCACTCTGGATGAACTGCAGAGATCTACAGCTGAGGTGGGAGACTCTGTCCATAGGACAACAATCAGTCGTATATTGCACAAATCTGGCCTTTATGGAAGAGTGGCAAAAAGAAAGCCATTTCTTAAAGATATATCCATAAAAAGTGTTGTTTAAAGTTTGCCACAAGCCACCTGGGAGACACACCAAACATGTGGAAGAAGGTGCTCTGGTCAGATGAAACCAAAATTGAACTTTTTGACAACAATGCAAAATGTTATGTTTGGCGTAAAAGCAACACAGCTCATCACCCTGAACACACCATCCCCACTGTCAAACATGGTGGTGGCAGCATCATGGTTTGGGCCTGCTTTTCTTCAGCAGGGACAGGGAAGATGGTTAAAATTGATGGGAAGATGGATGGAGCCAAATACAGGACCATTCTGGAAGAAAACCTGATGGAGTCTGCAAAAGACCTGAGACTGGGACGGAGATTTGTCTTCCAACAAGACAATGATCCAAAACATAAAGCAAAATCTACAATGGAATGGTTCAAAAAAAAACATATCCAGGTGTTAGAATGGCCAAGTCAAAGTCCAGACCTGAATCCAATCGAGAATCTGTGGAAAGAACTGAAAACTGCTGTTCACAAATGCTCTCCATCCAACCTCACTGAGCTCGAGCTGTTTTGCAAGGAGGAATGGGAAAAAATGTCAGTCTCTCGATGTGCAAAACTGATAGAGACATACCCCAAGCGACTTACAGCTGTAATCGCAGCAAAAGGTGGCGCTACAAAGTATTAACTTAAGGGGGCTGAATAATTTTGCACGCCCAATTCTTCAGTTTTTGATTTGTTAAAAAAGTTTGAAATATCCAATAAATGTCGTTCCACTTCATGATTGTGTCCCACTTGTTGTTGATTCTTCACAAAAAAATACAGTTTTATATCTTTATGTTTGAAGCCTGAAATGTGGCAAAAGGTCGCAAAGTTCAAGGGGGCCGAATACTTTCGCAAGGCACTGTACATGTCCATTTTACCTCAATTACGACACCGGTGCCCCCGCACATTGACTCTGTACCGGTACCCCCTGTACATAGCCCCGCTATTGTTATTTACTGCTGCTCTTTAATTATTTGTTATTCTTATCTCTTACTTTTTAAAGTTTTTTTCTTAAAATGTTTATCAAATATAACTATATACATTTGCATAATATAACTCACAAACAGTAGACACATCCTATAAAAAAGCTAGCATGCACACCACACTTAAGCTATTAACACAAAACCAACATCCAAATGTGCTGCCCCAACTTTGCTTGAGAAAATAGTTTTGATATTATTTCGGGTTTTTGAATTACAACAAGACTTAAATGAGCTCCCAATGCATTTCAAAGGGAATAAAGTTGCAATAGACTTACAGTTGAAGTCGGAATTCCCTGTCTTAGGTCTGTCAGGATCACCACTTTATCTTAAGAATGTGAAATGTCAGAATAATAGGAGAGAGAATGATTTATTTCAGCTTTTCTTTCTTTCATCACATGCCCAGTGGGTCAGAAGTTTACATACACTCAATTAGTATTTGGTAGCATTGCCTTTAAATTGTTCAACTTGGGTCAAATGTTTTGGGGAGCCTTCCACAAGCTTCCCACAATAAGTTGGGTGAATTTTGGCCCATTCCTCCTGACAGAGCTGGTGTAACAGTCAGGTTTGTGGACCTCCTTGCACTCACAAGCTTTTTCAGATCTGCCCACTTTTCTATAGGATTGAGGTCAGGGCTTTGTGATGGCCACTCCAATACCTTGACTTGGTTGTCCTTAAGACATTTTGCCACAAATTTGGAAGTATGCTTGGGGTCATAGTCCATTTGGAAGACCCATTTGCGACCAAGCTTTAACTTCCTCACTGATGTCTTGAGATGTTGCTTCAATATAGCCACATAATTTTCCTTCCTGGTGAATCCATCTATTTTGTGAAGTGCACCAGTCCCTCCAGCAGCAAAGCACCCAAACAACATGATGCTGCCACCCCTGTGCTTCACGGTTGGGATGGTGTTCTTCGGGTTGCAAGCCTCCCCCTTTTTCCTCCAAACGTAACGATGGTCATTATGGCCAAACAGTTATATGTTTCTATGTAGTTCTATCAGACCAGAGCATTTCTCCAAAAAGTATGATCTTTGTCCCCATGTGCAGTTGTAAACTGTAGTCTGGTATTTTATGGCGGTTTCGGAGCAGTGGCTTCTTCCTTGCTGAGCGGCCTTTCAGGTTATGTCCAATATAGGACTCGTTTTACTGTGGATATAGATATTTTTGTACCTGTTTCCTCCAGCATCTTCACAAGGTCCTTTGCTGTTGTTTTGGGATTGATTTGCACTTTTCGCACCAAAGTACGTTCATCTCTAGGAGACAGGACGCGTCTCCTTCCTGAGCCGTATGACGGCTGCGTGGTCCCATGATGTTTATACTTGCGTACTATTGTTTGCACAGATGAACATGGTACCTTCAGGCGTTTGGAAATTGCTCCCAAGGATGAACCAGATTTGTGGAGTTCTTGGATGATTTCTTTTGATTTTCCATGATGTCAAGCAAAGAGGCACTGAGTTTGAAGGTAGGCCTTGAAATACATCCACAGGTACACTTTCAATTGACTCAAATTATGTCAATTAGTCTATCAGAAGCTTCTAAACCATCACATCATTTTATGGAATTTTCCAAGCTGTTTAAAGGCACAGTTAATTTAGTATATGTAAACTTCTGACCCACTGGAATTAAGATTATTATTAAGATTATTATTTCACTGTGTCTGTAAACAATTGTTGGAATAATGACTTGTGTCATGCACAAATTAGATGTCCTAACTGACTTGCCAAAACCACAGTTTGTTAACAAGAATTTTGTGGAGTGGTTGAAAAACGAGTTTTAATGACTCCAACCTAATTGTATGTAAACTTCCGACTTCAAAAGTATGTCTGGCAGAAGTTATTGGACGAAATTAAGAATTGAGAATACTCCAATCGTTTGCTAATTCATCATCTTCACCAGAGAATATTAATGATTCTCAGGTGTTAGAAGACGCCTAATCATGAAGAAGATGATGTGTATCTGTCACGCCCTGACCGTAGATTGCTTTGTATGTTTCTATTTTTAGTTTGGTCAGGGTGTGATGTGGGTGGGTATTCTATGTTGTAGGTCTAGGTTTTCTATGTGTTTGGCCTGGTATGGTTCTCAATCAGAGGCAGCTGTCTATCGTTGGCTCTGATTGAGAGCCATACTTAGGTAGCCTGTTTTCCCATTTTGAGTTGTGGGTGATTATTTTCTGGTTAGTGTTTGTTGCACCTGTCAGAACTGTTCGTTTATCAGTCCTGTGTCATGCCAAGAGTAAAGCATCCTGAGACCATTCATGTGTGGGGTTGCTTCTCAGGCAAGGGAGTGGGCTCACTCACAATTTTGCCTAAGAACACAGCCATGAATAAAGAATGGTACCAACACATCCTCCGAGAGCAACTTCTCCCAACCATCCAGGAACAGTTTGGTGACGAACAATGCCTTTTCCAGCATGATGGAGCACCTAGCCATAAGGCAAAAGTTATAACTAAGTGGCTCGGGGAACAAAACATTGATATTTTGGGTCCATGGCCAAGAAACTCCCCAGACCTTAATTCCATTAGGCGGGTGGACAAACAAAAAACCCACAAATTCTGAGAAACTCCAAGCATTGACTAGGCAAGAATGGGCTGCCATCAGTCAGCATGTGGCCCAGAAGTTAATTGACAGCATGCCAGGGCGGATTGCAGAGGTCTTGAAAAAGAATGGTCAACACTGCAAATATTGACTCTTTGCATCAACTTCATGTAATTGTCAATAAAAGCCTTTGACACTTGTGAAATGCTTATAATTATACTTCAGTATTCCATAATAACATCTGACAAAAATATCTAAGGACACTGAAGCAGCAAACTTTGTGGAAATTAACATTTTTGTCATTCTCAAAACTTTTGGCCACGACTGTATTGTTTAGTTTTGTGGCTTTGCTGGCATGCATCAAAAACATACATATTTTTTTGCCCTACCAAGATTTACAAGCTAAAATCCCACTGATAACAACACAACTACAGACATTAACTCCTGACCACAACCACAAAACTACTGACAAAAATGAATGACCCCAACTACTGACCACAATACTGACCACAATCCCACAACTACTGGCCACAACATCACAATTACTGACCACACAACTACTGAACACAACTCCTAACCACAACTACTAACTATACATTTGCATAAAATAACTCCTGAACTGTTCAAGCTAGAGACACCAAACCAACTTTCTCATGTTCAATCTGTCATAAATTCAAATTCTTACAAACTTGTATGAACTCTAATTGTATAACTTAGCATAAAATAACCATCTGAACCATTTAAGCTAGACATCAAACCAATGTTTGTTCAGGCTATCCTAAATTGAAATTGAAATTCTTTAACTTTGATCAATTATAATTATATAAATTTGCACAAATTAGCATAAAATATCCCACCAACATTAACTCTTGATCCGTTCAAGACACCAAACCAACTTTCACATGTACAGCTTATTTCAACTTCCAAACATATCAACTATAACTATATACATTTGCATAAATCTGGACATGCATCTCCTTCTACACCATTTAAGCGATCAACACCAAACCAATGTTGAGATGTTCCCAATGACCCAACTTAGATTGCTTGTGTTTATTATACAGTGCATTCGGAAAGTATGAGGACCCCCTTATTTAATCCTCTAAAATGGATTAAATAGATTTTTCCCCTCATCAATCTACACACAATACCCTATAATGACAAAACAAAAACAGTTTTTTAGAAATGTTTCCAAATCTATTAAAAATAAAAAACTGAAATATTACATTTACAAAAGTATTCAGACCCTTTACTAAGTACTTTGTTGAAGCACCATTCGTTGCGATTACAGCCTCGAGTCTTCTTGGTTATGACGCTACAAGCTTGGCACACCTGTATTTGGGGAGTTTCTCCCATTCTTGTCTGCAGATCCTCTCAAGCTCTGTCAGGTTGGATGGGGAGTGTTGCTGCATAGCTATGTTCAGGTTTCTTCAGAGGTTCGATCTAGTTCAAGTCCGAGTGCTAGCTGGGCCACTCAAGGATTTTCAGAGACTTGTCCCAAAGCCAACAAAAACAACCTGTTTTCACTTTGTCACTTTATGGGGTATTGTGTGTAGATTAATGAGAATGTTTTTTTATAATTTCATACTTTTTAGAATTAGGCAAAATGTGACAAAATATGGAAAAAGTGAAGGGTCTGAATAGTTAAAAAAATATATTGAACCTTTATTTAAGTAGGCAAGTCAGTTAAAGAACAAATTCTTATTTACAATGATGGCCTACACCGGCCAAACCCTAAAGACACTGGGCCAATTGTGCGCCACCCTATGGGACTCTCAATCGCGACCGGTTGTGATACAGCCTGGAATCTAACCAGGGTCTGTAGTGAGATGCAGTGCCTTGTAA
Source organism: Oncorhynchus clarkii lewisi (assembly GCF_045791955.1). Classification (NCBI taxonomy): domain Eukaryota; kingdom Metazoa; phylum Chordata; class Actinopteri; order Salmoniformes; family Salmonidae; genus Oncorhynchus; species Oncorhynchus clarkii. The sequence goes on from NC_092175.1 coordinate 915,942, forward strand.
TACTTTCCAAATACACTGTAGTTACTGCATGTGCATCTTTTCCCACCTAATCTCGGAAACTCAGTTGAGCAGGTTTGACTGAAAAGGACTCTGTCTGAAGTATATTTTTGTTTTGCTTAAAGAGAACCACATTCCTAACACCTTTGAATAATTAAAATATCTTGATATATTTTAACTTATAGGATATAGTTTCATTTTTTTTCTTCATAACCCAGAGATTTCATGAGATTTTTGCACGAAAAATGTGCTAATATAAGTTAGCCCTTGGCCCTGGAATTTTTGAAAAAGAGAAACCAAAAAACACAATAGTCAATAAAAAAAGAATATACTGTATATTTATATATATATTTAGAAAGTGAACTTTGGTAGAAGAGACTATAGGACACATGAGGTAGTGGAGACTGGAATAAAAGAGCAATAGACATTCTTTACAAATAAACAAGTACCACCAAGTGGCACAGGAAACAGCATAATATTTCACACATACATTTCAAGCCAACTCAGATCCAAAAAAGGACATAAGATTACATCACATCAACAGAAAATATAATGCATAAAGACTAGAAAGCTGGCTGAGACACAGGTGGATAAGAGGAGGATTCAGAAGGCATTGAGAGATTATAATTCTTACCAGACATGACAAATTGAAGTAATACTGACTAGCTTTTATGAATTTGACCGAAACAGATTTTTCTTCCAGTATATAAAAAAAAGTCAAGAGTACATAACTTTAAAGCTTATAAAAATACATTGAAAAGTAAGATAAGAAAAATAACCAGAAGTAGGAACAAAAACTAATATTTATGGAAAATAGTGTGGTATAAAAATAGTCAAGTACAATAATTTTAACTACCAAACTTCACATTTATTTACATTTAAGTCTTCAAGCTTGATCAGCTTATACTCCACATAAAGAAATATGATTAGTATTAAATATATACAATTGTATGCAACAAAAAAACAGTATTTTTGAAATTGTCTCAAACCATTGCCATTACGGGATTCGAACTCTTGAACCCTTTAAACTAGAGATTCAAATATAAAAATAGCAATTAAATGCATATTTCCAATTCAATCAAAAACAAAAAACTTTCTTCATCTTAATTATCATCATTTTACTTTCTGAACTGATTACAACGAGAACAACAACACTTGAAGAGTTATAGTTCATACAAGTAACACAATTTAGGATCATGCTTGAGAAAGAACTCTAATTAAAAAGAGAGAAAAAACATTTACAAGCAAAAAAGTCTAGCTTGAGTTCAGAAATATCACTTGACTCAAAAAAACTACATTGAACAGCATTTATATTTATCAAATAGAAAATCCCCCATGGAAAAAAAGAAGTTTGAGAAAACCTCAGATATATACGGATTTTATAACATATTAAAAAAACAAATAGTTCTCAGATCAAAAACAACTGAATTGTTGTGTGACATTCTACAACGGAATAGCACCAAAAGAATGGTAGATCAATATTGAAAATAGAGGTTTTGAAGGTTCATTAAATTATAAACAAATACACAAATATGCGTGACGCACACAGCTCAATCGTAACAGCGAAAGTTAAGAGGCCGACGGGGGATTTCTTTTAACGCCATGGCCCAACATTAAAACGTTGTTGGGAGACCTTACCTCCATACTCAACAGATGTCTCAATTTGTAAGGATAGTTTTAACGCCATGGCCCAACATTAAAACGTTGTTGGGAGACCTTACCTCCATACTCAACAGATGTCTCAATTTGTAAGGATAGTTTTAACGCCATGGCCCAACATTAAAACATTGTTGGGAGACCTTACCTCCATACTCAACAGATGTCTCAATTTGTAAGGATAGTTTTAACGCCATGGCCCAACATTAAAACGTTGTTGGGAGACCTTACCTCCATACTCAACAGATGTCTCAATTTGTAAGGATAGTTTTAACGCCATGGCCCAACATTAAAACGTTGTTGGGAGACCTTACCTCCATACTCAACAGATGTCTCAATTTGTAAGGATAGTTTTAACGCCATGGCCCAACATTAAAACGTTGTTGGGAGACCTTACCTCCATACTCAACAGATGTCTCAATTTGTAAGGATAGTTTTGAAGAGAGAATAACATCCAAAAAGCTAAGAAACATGTTCGTTCATAACTATGAAATAACACATATTATATTTCAGATTCTTCAAAGTAGCTAACCTTTGCCTTGATGACAGCTTTGCACACTCTTGGCATTCTCTCAACCAGCTTCACATGGAATGCTTTTCCAACAGTCTTGAAGGAGTTCCCACATATGCTGAGCCCTTGTTGGCTGCTTTTCCTTCACTCCAGGGTCCAACTCTTCCCAAACCATGTCAATTGGGTTCTTGGTCAAAAGCCCATGCACAGCCTGGAGGTGTGTTGGGTCATTGTTCTGTTGAAAAACAAATTATAGTCCCACTAAGCGCAAACCAGATGGGATGGCGTATCGCTGCAGAATGCTGTGGTAGCCATGCTGGTGAAGTGTGTCTTAAATTCTAAATAAATCACTGACAGTGTCACTGGCCAAAGCACCCCCACACCATCACACCTCCTCCTCCATGCTTCACTGTGGGAACCGCACATGCGGAGATCATCCGCTCACCTACTCTGCGTCACACAAAGACATGGCGGTTGGAACCAAAAATCTCAGATTTGGATTTATCAGACTAAAGGACACATTTCCACTGGTCTAATGTTCATTGCTCGTGTCTCTTCTTGTTATTGGTTTTCTTTAGTAATGGTTTCTTTCCAGGAATTTGACCATGAAGACCTGATTCACACAGTCTCCTCTGAACACTTGATGATGAGATGAGTCTTATTTGGGCAAAAAGGCTAATAACTCTAATGAACTTATCCTCTGCAGCAGAGGTAACTCTGGGTCTTCCTTTCCTGTGGTGGTCCTCATGAGAGCCAGTTTCGTCATAGTGCTTGATGTTTTTTGCGACTGCACTTGAAGAAATTTTCAAAGTTCTTGACATTTTCCGGTTTGACTGACCTTCATGTTTTAAAGTAATGATGGACTGTTGTTTCTCTTTGCTTATTTGAGCTATTCTTGGCATAATATGGATTGAGTCTTTTACCAAATAGGGCTATCTTCTGTATACCACCCCTACCTTGTCACAACACAACTGATTGGCTCAAACGTATTAAGAAGGAAAGAAATTCCACAAATACATTTTTAACAAGGCACACCTGTTAATTGAAATGCATTCCAGGTGACAACCTCATGAAGCTGGTTGAGAGAATGCCAAGAGTATGCAAAGCTGTCATCAAGTCAAAGGGTGGCTATTTGAAGAAAATATATTTTAATTCGTTTAACACTTTTTTGGTTCCTACATGATTCCATTCGTGTAATTTCATAGTGTTGATGTCTTCACTATTATTCTACAATGTAGAAAATACTAAAAATAAATAAAAACCCTTGAATGAGTAGGTGTTCTAAAACGTTTTATGTCTTTTCATGTCTTAAAAACAAAATCTTAAAAACAAAAAAACAGTTCAGACAAATACCGGCATCATAAGCGTTCACATTCAGTGTTAAGCTTGCCAAACTAGCAAAGTTTCTGTTAGATATGTCAGCAATCCCTGAAACACTTAAGTGATCTTCATGATTATTCGACTAAGCTTGATGGCCCAACAGTAAAATGCACATTTTAAAGGCATCTTTGTAGAAACGCAGTTATGCACAAAATCAACCGAATAAACCGCTTCATTATGATTTTCTTCTGGGACTTATGACCAGACGATACAACATAAGTGATAAAAACCATCTTTACTCCATCGTCTTCCATTTGTGGTTCTAAGGACTTATTTTTGACTCACGGGTTAAAATGGGAATAACTTCTTGAAACCTTTGCGGCACTGCAAAATGGCTACGGAAGTGCTTAAGGAACCATTTCATTACCAGAACAAAGCCTTGAAGAGCAATACAGACTACAGTATACCAACATGGCTCTGTGACTAAGAATGCACCATTTTCGTAGTAGAAATTTTGCGACTTGCTTTTTGCATTTTGTGCTAAGATACAGCAGTTTGAGGCCATAGTAGAAGGGAGGGACAGAGAAGGGCCCAGATACTACTGTCCATCACAGGCCCTCCACTCTTGACTGGGGAGGGTCTGGGGTGCAAGGAAGGTGGTAATGGTAGCGGTTAGGGAGGTTGGTCTGATTGGAAGCGTTTAGAGGAGGAGAGAAAGCAGGCTTGGCTAGGCCTTCAGTAGTATTTCCGTACGGACGCTTTGGGATAGGGAGGGTAGTGGACTGGGGGAGGATGTTGGGGACTACCAGTTGAGACGGAAGATGGGGTGCTTGAGGAGTTCCCTGGAGGGGGGACGGTCCGTGGGCTGCAGCTCCAGGCAGCGCAGGGTGACGTCCCTCAGGCCCGCAGTCAGCTGGGGAGGGATGGAGGGTGCACAGGTGGCACTCGCAATCTGGGGGAGAGGGAGAGAGGAGGTAAGGGTGAAGTTATGATACTGTAGAAACCCAATCAACCACAAGGACTTTGGATGAAAGAGGAAGGCCAATAGGGTGCTTTTTCAGCTATATATACAGTGGTGTCCCGAAATTATTGACACCCTTGATAAAGATGAGCAAAAATGACTGTATAAAATAAACAATTGAAATACTGAGCTATAGGGGGATCACGTGACCCTTGAACGAGATGGCCGCATGAACTAAGAGCTCCGCACAAGTAGTTTCCAATTCCTAATCTTACCCCCACTTCAAGTTCAAACTCCTTTAGCTTTAGTCAAAAAATCATGGAGGCTACAAAAGGCGACATTACAGGTGACATTTTTACCCAGACTCGACCAATAGCCATGGAAAAAGCCTCCAAGAAACAGCTAGCTACAGAAAAAGATAATGCCATTAGCTAGGAGCAAGAGGACCCGTCCCCTCGCGAGGGCCAACAACTGCCAACCTCTCACTCCGTTGAAGACATCCTTTCTGAGCTAAGATCCCAACGTACAGAACTCAACATCAAATTAGATCAAAATGATCTCAGCTCAGAGTGATAGGGGGCAAGATGACAACCCTGAAATGCTTTGCCTGACATCAACAACAAGATAAGCATCAACACGGGGCGCCTGGATGAGGCAGAGGGGTGATTCCTATCCGTGGAAAAGTCACTGGCAGATGCCATGGAAACAATAGCATCTGCTAAAAAGAAAATAGACCATCTGGAAGAGAAAACAGAGGACCTGGAAAATAGGGGGCGAAGGAATAATTGTGTTCCTATTAAACCTGGCCAAAAAAGAAGAGGTAAACATGCCACTGATCCGCTACCTGCAAGACAAACTTCCTGAGTGGCTCCACCTGTCCACCGACAGGTCCATAGAACTGGAGAGAGCTCACCGAGCACTAAGGCCCCCACCAGCAGCCAGACAACCACTGTGCCCAATCACCATATGTTTCCTGAGATTCACCAACAAGGAACGAGTCCTACAGGCGGCAAAAATCAACACCATTACAGTGGGTAATGTCAAACTAACCTTACACCAAGATCTGTCCGCTGGTATACGACGAAAGCGCAGAGAGTTTGACGAGGTGAAGAAATACTCCATTGACTGAGGCATCTTTAGGGGAATACCAAAACAAGCTCAGGATTCTTCACCAAGGAGCCCTGCTACACTTCAAAACTCCCGAAGAGGGCAAAACATTTTTTGAAGGACAATGCTGGCCACTGAGAAATGGACCAATGATTGAAAGTGATTACTGTTATTAATAAAGGAGGTAAGACGACATATAGCCGCCATCCAATGACCCACCCGCCCCGCAAAATGTCATCATAGCCATCTAATTTGAATTTATTTTATTTTAGCTGAGAGAGGGATAGGCCCTATAGCCTAACCTAGGCCTACTAAACTTTTATATTTATTTTCTCCCCTTTTCGTCATTATTGGTAGTTATCATTTTCACATAGGCCTCCACCATTTATAGCCTGTCGATTACGACACATTTACAGACCTAACAGGAGCCTCAATGTGTCAATTTTATGCCCATGGCCTTATCCTGTTGATATTTTGTTTTAATAAAAACAAACAACTTATCCTATAGATCCATCTTAATTTTAACTTAAGTAGTATTTTCGTTTTTGGCTAAAAAACGTACCCATTTGAAACTGCCAATTTCTCAGGCCCAGAAACTAGAATATGCAAATAATTGTCAGATTAGGATAGAAAACACTCTAAAGTTTCCAAAACTGTCATAATATTGTCTGTGAGTATAACAGAACTGATATTGCAGGCGAAAACCTGAGGAAAATCAAACAAGGAAGTGCTGTTTTTCCTGAAAGCTCTCTGTTCCATTGGATGCCTTGCCTCCAAGGGATATCAACCAGATTCCTTTTCCTATGGCTTCCTCGAGCTGTGAACAGTCTTTAGACATAGTTTCAGGCTTTTATTTTGAAAAATTAGCAAGAAAGAACCCATCGCGTCAGTGAATGGCTGGGTGCCAGCAGAGTTTTTCATGCGCAACTGCCATTTTCTCTCTCTCGCCTATGGAAGAAGCTACATTCCGGTTGGCAAATTATCGATTATATATTGTAAAAACAACCTGAAGATTGATTATAAAAAACATTTGACATCTTTCTACGCACTTTACGGATGCTAATTTTCGTCTGCGATGTCGTGACCGCTCGAGTCTGTGGATTTCTGAACATAATGCGCCAAACAAATGGAGGTATTTTGGATATAAAAATAATCTTTATGGAACAAAAGGAACATTTATTGTGTAACTGGGAGTCTTGTGAGTGCAAACATCCGAAGATCATCAAAGGCAATTTAATTTATTGCTTTTCTGACTTTCCTGACTAAACAGCTAGGCTGCTAGCTGTTTGTAATATTTTGTCTACTGAGAGAGATGTTCTTACATAAACGCTTGTTATGCTTTCGCTGAAAAGCTTTATGGAAATCTGACACGCCAGGATTAACTTCTAAAGGTATAGGGGGCAGCATTTTCATTTTTGGATAAATAGCGTGCCCAATTTCAACTTCCTGCTACTCATGCCAAGAATATAAGATATGCATATTATTAGTAGATTTGGATAGGAAACACTCCGAAGTTTCTAAAACTGTTTGAATCATGTCTGTGAGTATAACAGAACTTACGTAGCAGGCAAAACCCAGAGGACTAACCATTCACACTTTTTTTTTTAGGTCTCTGTCTGTTCACTGTTCTCATTGGCAAACAATATTTCTTAGGAACTTGTTTTCAGTTGTCACCAGTCTTTGGAATTTGGTTGAGGTTATTCATTTGTGCAATGAAGAAGTAGGGCCATCCTGGAAAAGGGTAACGCTGTTGAGAGTTGGCCAAGACTTGAAAAGTAGCGTTAGTTCCCTCTCGTGCTCTATTGAAAACAGATAGACCCCTCTTCAATTTGATCGATTATTAACGTTTAAAAATACCTAAAGTTGTATTACAAAAGTAGTTTGAAATATTTTGGCAAAGTTTATAGGCAACGTTTTAAATATTTTGCAGTGGCGTTGCGCATTTTGGAAGCTGTTTTTTTTCAAACGCGCCAAATAAATTGACATTTTGGATATATATGGACGGAATTAATCGATGAAAAGGACCAATTGTGATGTCTATGGGACATATTGGAGTGCCAAAAAAAGAAGCTTGTCAAAGGTAAAGGCATGATTTATATTTTATTTCTACGTTTTGTGTTGCGCCTGCAGGGTTGAAATATGCCTCTCTCTCTTTGTTTACTGTTGTGCTATCATCAGATAATAGCATCTTATGCTTTCGCCGAAAAGCCTTTTAAAAATCTGACATGTTGGCTGGATTCATAATGAGTGTAGCTTTAATTGAGTATCTTACATCTGTGATTTAATGAAAGTTAGATTTTTATAGAATTGTTTTGAATTTGCCGCGCTGCATTTTCCCTGTTTTTTGCCCAAGTGGGACGCAACCGTCCCCTATTCCATAAGAAGTTAACAACAAGCTAAGCTGTGTTTTGCTATATTGCACTTGTGATTTTGTAACGGTTTTCTTCATCTGAAGGAGAGGCGGACCAAAATGCAGCGTGGTGGTTATTCATGCTTTTAATAAAGACATATACATGAAATAACTAACAAAACAAGAAATGTGAAAACTCAAAACAGCCCTATCTGGTGCAAACACAGAGACCGGAACAATCACCCACAAACACACAGTGAAACCCAGGCTACCTAAGTATAATTCTCAATCAAAGACAACTAATGACACCTGCCTCTGATTGAGAACCATACTAGGCCGAAACATAGAAATACCCAAATCATAGAAAAACAAACAGACTGCCCACCCAACTCACGCCCTGACCATACTAAATAAATACAAAACAAAGGAAATAAGGTCAGAACGTGACAGATTTCATGAAAATTTAATATTTTTTGTAATTTAATTTGAATTTGGCGCTGTGCAATTCAGTGGATGTTGATGAGAATGATCCCGCTAACGGGATGGGTGCGTCAAGAAGTTTTAAGGATTTCTGTTTTATTTGGTCCAAAATTGTTCCCGTTTTTTGGAACACAGAATTGAGACTGAGCGTGGGGTTAATAGATCCAAAGGGATATGTCGAGTTGTTTGGGAACTCGGCTGGGGTGTTCAGAGATTGTTTTTTTATGTACACCCTTTACTTATCTTTTATATGATCACAGCTGTAACTATAATCCACCTTTACCCAGAGATAACTTTCAGTACAGTTCGATTACTGCTTGATGACATTGACTAGTACCTTAAATCTACTGACATGGAAATGCCATGGTCTAGGTCATGCAATAAAATGGAAAAAGATATGTGTTCTTAAAAAGGAAAAAGCAAACATCACATTATTAAAAAAGAGACACACCTGTGTGATGGTGAACTTGCTAAACTCTGCAGAGCTTGGGTGGGAGAGGTGGATTTCTCGTCTTTCAAATCAAACAAACAGTAGAGGCACAGCCATTCTTATCCATAAGCATGTTCCATTCATAATTGACAAAAACATATCTGATCTGTGGGGGAGATTTATTTTGATAACTGGGTCACTGTATGGGCAACCATTTACTATCGTAAACATATACGCCCCAAACACAGATAGTCCTGCATTCATGTCAAAAATTATAACCCTGTTCAATGAGCATTGTGTTTCCTTTGGAGTGGTGGCTGGAGATTTTAATTGTACCCTCAACCCAACCCTGGACAAATCATCTCAAGTCCCCACCACAAACCTAAGATCTTCAAAGATATTGAACTCTCTTACTAAAGAGATGGGAATGATAGGGCGGCAGGTAGCCTAGTGGTTAGAGCGTTTGACTAGTAACCGAAAGGTTGCAAGATGGAATCCCTGAGCTGACAAGGTAAAAATCTGTTGTTCTGCCCCGGAACAAGGCAGTTAACCCACTGTTCTGAGGCCGTCATTCTAAATAAGAGTTTGTTCTTAACTGACTTGCCTAGTTAAATAAAGGTAAAATAAAATAGATATCTGGAAAAAAACTAATAGCAAAAGTATCTATGGACTATACACTATCTAATGTCCATAACACCTACACTCGTATACAGTTGAAGTTGGAAGTTTACATACAATTAGGTTGGAATCATTAGAACTCGTTTATCAACCACTCAACAAATTTCTTGTTAACAAACTATAGTTTTGGCAAGTCGGTTAGAACATCTACTTTGTGCATGACACAAGTCATTTTTCCAACAATTGTTTACAGACAGATTATTTCACTTATAATTCACTGTATTACAATTCCAGTGGGTCAAAAGTTAACATACACTAAGTTGACTGTGCTCTTTTCTTTAGGCTTTAGAAGCTCCTGATAGGCTAATTGACATCATTTGAGTCAATTGGAGGTGTACCTGTGGATGTATTTCAAGGACTACCTTCAAAATCAGTGCCTCTTTGCTTAACATCATGGGAAAATCAAAAGAAAACAGCCAAGACCTCAGAAAAATAATTGTAGACCTCCACAAGTCTGGTTCATCCTTGGGAGCAATTTCCAAATGCCTGAAGGTACCACGTACCTGTACCTGTACAAACAATAGTACGCAAGTATTAAAGAAGAATAAGCACCATGGGACCACACAGCCATCATACCGCTCAGGAAGAACACGCGTTCTGTCTCCTAGAGATGAACGTACTTTGGTGTGAAAAGCACAAATCAATCCCAGAACAACAGCAAAGGACCTTGTGAAGATGCTGAAGAAAAAGGGTACAAAAGTATCTATATCCACAGTAAAACGAGTCCTATATCGACATAACCTGAAAGGCCACTCAGCAAGGAAGAAGCCACTGCTCCAAAACCACCATAAAAAAGTCAGACTACGGTTTGCAACTGCACATGGGGACAAAGATCGTACTTTTTGGAGAAATGTCCTTTGGTCTGATGAAACAAAAATAGAACTGTTTGGCCATAATGACCATCATTATGTTTGGAGGAAAAAGGGTGAGGCTTGCAAGCCAAAGAACACCATCCCATCCTTGAAGCATGGGGGTGGCAGCATCATGTTGTGGGGGTGCTTTGCTGCAGGAGGGACTGGTACACTTCACAAAATAGATGGCATCATGAGATAGGAAAATGATGTGGATATATTGAAGCAACATCTCAAGACATCAGTCAGGCAGGAAGTTAAAGCTTGGTAGCAAATGGGTCTTCCAAATGGACAATGACACCAAGCATACTTCCAAAGTTGTGAAAAATGGCTTATGGACAGCAAAGTCAAGTTATTGGAGTTGCCATCACAAAGCCCTGACCTCAATCCTATAGAAAATTTGTGTGGCAGATCTGAAAAAGCGTGTGCGTGCAAGGAGGCCTACAAACCTGACTCAGTTACACCAGCTCTGTCAGGAGGAATGGGCCAAAATTCACCCAACTTATTGTGGGAAGGTTGTGGAAGGCTACCAAAAACATTTGACCCGAGTTAAACAATTTAAAGGCAAAGCTACCAAATACGATTTGAGTGTATGTAAACTTCTGACCCACTGGGAATGTGATGAAAGAAATAAAACCTGAAATAAATCATTCTCTCTACTATTACATTCTCTCAACATTTCACATTCTTAAAATAAAGTGGTGATCCTAACTGACCTAAGACATGGAATTCTTACTAGGATTAAATATCAGGAATTGTGAAAAACTGAGTTTTAATGTATTTGGCTAAGGTGTATGTAAACTTCAGACTTCAACTGAACATGATGAGATTATTATGGACAGCCAAGCATCAATCATTATGTCACCAGAATAAGATATTTATTGGAGTGTGAAGCTCATTACCCTGTGAAGTTCATCATAATTTATTTAATCTGCAGACTAATAAACTGCATGCTTTCCAAAGTCATAGTGGGAGGACCAGACAATATCACTCTGTGGCTAGAATTTACTTCAATATGATGGTTGTTATATCAATATTTGCATATAAAGCGTTTTTATTTCTCACTTAAAAATATCCCACCTTTTCTAGGGTATTTTTTGGGGTCAATACTGTATGTGGAAAGTTTACTGTCAAAATTGCTGATCCCATCAAGCTTGTCATGACATTTGATATCCGAAATGTACTTTACTCGCATAAAAATGTTGGATAGAAACCTGGTTATTGAAAACCTGTGGTTTGAATTGAAGAAAGGGGGATACCTAGTCAGTGGTACAACTGAATGGATTCAACTGAAATGTGTCTTCCACATTTAACCCAACCCCTCTCAATCAGAGAGGTGCGGGCGGCTGCCATAATCAACATTCACGTCCTCGGCGGCAGGGAACAGTGGGTTCACTGCCTTGCTCAGTGGCAGAAAAACAGATTTGTACCTTGTCAGCTCAGGGATTCAATCCAGCAACCTTTCAGGTACTGGCCCAACGCTCTAACCACTAGACTACCTGCCGGGCAGTCCATCAGCGCAGGCGAAGGATATCAAGGATCTGGAAAGACTCTGCATAGAGGAATGATCTAAAATCATTCACAATATGTTCTCAAATCTCATAAAATTCTGCCTGAAAGTGGAATTATGTGGAATTATGTTTTTCAATATGACCTTAACAATTATCTGTAAGGTCTCAGTGAAGCAGTACATTTTAAAACACAGATTCAAACACAAAAACCAGGGAGGTATTCCAATTCCTCGCAAATAAGGGCACCTATCGGTAGATGGGTAAACATTTTAAAAAGCAGACATTGAATATCTCTTTGAGCACGGTGAAGTTATTAATTACACTTTGGATGGTGTATCAATACACCCAGTCACTACAAAGATACGGGCGTCCTTCCTAACTGCCGGAAAGAGGCCAGTGGTGACTTTAAAACAGTTACAGTTTAATGGCTGTGACAGTAGAAAACTGAGGATGGACCAACAACATTGCAGTTATTCCACAATACTAACCTAATTGACAAAGTGAAATTGAAGGAAGCAAATCCAATACAACACATTACTGAGTACCACACCCCATATTTTCAAGTATAGTTATGGGTATGCTTGAAATTCTAAAGGACTGGGGAGTTTTTCATGATAAAAAAATAAATGGAATGGAGCTAAGCACAGGCAAAATCCTGGAGGAAAACATGATTCAGTCTGCTTTCTGCTTTCCATCAGACACTGGGAGATTAATGAACTTTTCAGCAAGAGAAACCTAAACCTAAAAACAAGGCCAAATCTACACTGGAGTTGCTTACCAAGAAGACAGTGAATGTTCCTGAGTGGCAAAGTTGTTGTCTAGCAATGATAAACAACCAATTTGACAGAGATTGAATACTTCTTTTTTTTAAATAGTGGGCAAATGTTGCACAATCCAGTTGTGGAAAGGTCTTAGAGACTTATCAAGAAATATTCACAGCTGTAATCGCTGCCGAAGGTGTTTGTTTCTATGAAGTATTGACTTAGGTGTCTGAATATAGAATATAATATATAGATATTTCTGTATTTAATTTTCAATAAATTAGCAAACATTTTTTAAAACATGTTTTCACTTCGTCATTATGGGGTAACAAATATTTAATCCATTTTGAATTCAGGCTGTAACACAAAAAAATGTGGAACAAGTCAAGGGGTATGAATGCTTTATGAAGTCACTAGAGTACTGTATGTCTTTTACAACTATACGTGAGTCTTTACAGCTATATGTGTGTACATCAATCAATATAAAGTAATGTTGTAACAGTCTATCCTGTGAATTATTTCACAGTTCAGCCTTACAAGCAGAGAGTGACAACTCCATCTAGTTGGGGAAAACACTGATTGTGCAGTTTTTTGTGGGTCGCATATTTTACTAGGCAAGTCAGTTAAGAACACATTCTTATTTTCAATGATGGCCTAGGAACAGTGGAACTGCCTGTTCAGGGGCAGAATGACAGATTTGAACCTTTTCAGCTCGGGGATTTGAACTTGCAACCTTTCGGTTACTAGTCCAACGCTCTAACCGCTAGGCTACCCTGCCGCCCATTATCATATTCAATGATAATGCTAAAGACCAACAATAAAATGTCTAGGTAGAGGATATTTCTGGTCCTGAAGACAAATTGATCACATATCTAAGTGACTGGACATGGTTTCCTTAAAATCCTAACCTTGTGGCTTTAATTATAACAATAATAAATGCCCTTTAGCAGACACTTTTATTCAAAGAGACTTATAGTCATGCGTGCATACATTTTTCACATTGGGTGGCCCCAGGAATCAAACCTACAATCCTGACATTTCAAGCGCCATGCTCTACCAACTGAGCCATACAGGACCACAATTATTGTGTTGACGGTACCTTGAATATGAGGGCCAGATGGTTGGAGTGTTTCTCTGCGTTCCAGGGGGGCTTGGCACACGTCATCTCGATGACGGCACAGCCCACACTCCACACATCACAGCTCCGGCCGTACTGCTGTCCACGTAGCACCTACAGAGTCAACCATACACTGAAGGTGTCAACATATGGACAAATACATTGTTTATTGAATTTGAGCATTTAATGCACGCACCCACTACACACGCACACTTAACTCTACTCCATTCATAGTCTTTAATGTGCAAATAGCAGCAGAATGGACTGAAATGGCAAGCCATTGTTTTACAGCACTTGACTGGGTGCTGTTGAGGAGTGGCATAGTTACACAACAGACTTATATTTGGTGGATGGACACAATGTCAAACCAAAGGATGTGACTCGGCCAACAAGTTAAATTTATCACGGAGCCTCCCATCATGTTTTGTTGGGTCTGTATTTAGATGCTCTCTTTCTTCATTCTTTATCACGACTATGGCTTCAATTCCGCTAGCTGCTTGAAGCCACACACTTCACGACTATGGCTTCAATGCCGCTAGCTGCTTGAAGCCACGCACTGGACTTGTATTATCACCCGGCTACGCATGCCTTTCCCTAACGTCACCATGCCGTGTCGATTGCTGTTCTGGTTTGTAACTATTGTTTTATTTCACTGTAGAGCCTCTAGCACTGCTCAACACGCCTCGGCTAACAATTTAGTTCCACCCCCCACACACGCAGTGACATCACCTGGTTTAAATGCTATTTCTAGAGACAATATCTCTTTCATTATCACTATATGCACAGGTTTACCCCCACTGTATTCACATCCTACTATACCGTTGTCTGTACATTATGCCTTAAACATATATTCTACCGTGCCCAGAAATCTGCTCCTTTTACTCTCTGTTCTGAACGTACTAGGCGTCCAGTTCTGTTAGCCTTTAGCCGTACCCTTATCCTACTCCTCCTCTGTTCCTCCGGTGATGTTGAGGTTAATCCAGGCGCTGCAGTGTCTACTTCCACTCCCATCCCCCAGGCTCTCTCATTTGTTGACTACTGCAACCGTAAAAGCCTTGGTTTCATGCATGTTAACATTAGAAGCCTCCTCCCTAAGTTTGTTTTATTCACTGCCCTAGCACACTCCACCAATCCGGAAGTCCTAGCCGTGTCTGAATCCTGGCTTAGGAAGACCACCAAAAACCTTGAAATTTCCATCCCTAACTATAAAATTTTCCGACAAGATAGAACTGCCAAAGGGGGCGGTGTTGCAATTTACTGCAAAGATAACCTGCAGAGTTCTGTCTTACTATCCAGGTCTGTACCCAAACAATTTGAGCTTCTACTTCTAAAAATTAACCTTTCCAGAAACAAGTCTCTCACCGTTGCCACTTGCTATAGACCACCCTCTGCCCCCAGCTGTTCCCTCGACACCATATGTGATTTGATTGCCCCCCATCTATCTTCTGAACTGGTGCTGCTAGGTGACCTAAACTGGGACATGCTTAACACCCCGGCCATCCTACAATCTAAGCTTGATGCCCTCAATCTCACACAATTTATCAATGAACCTACCAGATATAACCTCAAATCCGTAAACACGGGCACCCTCATAGATACAGTGCCTTGCGAAAGTATTCGGCCCCCTTGAACTTTGCGACCTTTTGCCACATTTCAGGCTTCAAACATAAAGATATAAAACTGTATTTTTTTGTGAAGAATCAACAACAAGTGGGACACAATCATGAAGTGGAACGACATTTATTGGATATTTCAAACTTTTTTAACAAATCAAAAACTGAAAAATTGGGTGTGCAAAATTATTCAGCCCCTTTACTTTCAGTGCAGCAAACTCTCTCCAGAAGTTCAGTGAGGATCTCTGAATGATCCAATGTTGACCTAAATGACTAATGATGATAAATACAATCCACCTGTGTGTAATCAAGTCTCCGTATAAATGCACCTGCACTGTGATAGTCTCAGAGGTCCGTTAAATGCGCAGAGAGCATCATGAAGAACAAGGAACACACCAGGCAGGTCCGAGATACTGTTGTGAAGAAGTTTAAAACCGGATTTGGATACAAAAAGATTTCCCAAGCTTTAAACATCCCAAGGAGCACTGTGCAAGCGATAATATTGAAATGGAAGGAGTATCAGACCACTGCAAATCTACCAAGACCTGGCCGTTCCTCTAAACTTTCAGCTCATACAAGGAGAAAACTGATCAGAGATGCAACCAAGAGGCCCATGATCACTCTGGATGAACTGCAGAGATCTACAGCTGAGGTGGGAGACTCTGTCCATAGGACAACAATCAGTCGTATATTGCACAAATCTGGCCTTTATGGAAGAGTGGCAAGAAGAAAGCCATTTCTTAAAGATATCCATAAAAAGTGTCGGTTAAAGTTTGCCCCAAGCCACCTGGGAGACACAAACGTGGAAGAAGGTGCTCTGGTCAGATGAAACCAAAATGGAACTTTTTGGCAACAATGCAAAACGTTATGTTTGGCGTAAAAGCAACACACCATCCCCACTGTCAAACATGGTGGTGGCACCATCATGGTTTGGGCCTGCTTTTCTTCAGCAGGGACAGGGAAGATGGTTAAAATTGATGGGAAGATGGATGGAGCCAAATACAGGACCATTCTGGAAGAAAACCTGATGGAGTCTGCAAAAGACCTGAGACTGGGACGGAGATTTGTCTTCCAACAAGACAATGATCCAAAACATAAAGCAAAATCTACAATGGAATGGTTCAAAAATAAACATATCCAGGTGTTAGAATGGCCAAGTCAAAGTCCAGACCTGAATCCAATCGAGAATCTGTGGAAAGAACTGAAAACTGCTGTTCACAAATGCTCTCCATCCAACCTCACTGAGCTCGAGCTGTTTTGCAAGGAGGAATGGGAAAAAATGTCAGTCTCTCGATGTGCAAAACTGATAGAGACATACCCCAAGCGAATTACAGCTGTAATCGCAGCAAAAGGTGGCGCTACAAAGTATTAACTTAAGGGGGCTGAATAATTTTGCACGCCCAATTTTTCAGTTTTTGATTTGTTAAAAAAGTTTGAAATGTCCAATAAATGTCGTTCCATGATTGTGTCCCACTTGTTGTTGATTCTTCAAAAATACAGTTTTATATCTTTATGTTTGAAGCCTGAAATGTGGCAAAAGGTCGCAAAGTTCAAGGGGGCCGAATACTTTCGCAAGGCACTGTATCATCCTAACTAACTCACCCTCCAAATACACCTCTGCTGTTTTCAACCAAGATCTCAGCGATCACTCCCTCAATGCCTGCATGCGTAATGGGTCTGCGAGCAAACGACCACCCCTCATCACTGTCAAACACTCCCTAAAACACTTCTGCGAGCAGGCCTTTCTAACCGACCTGGCCGTGGTATCCTGGAACGGCATTGACCTCATCCCGACAGTAGAGGATGCCTGGTTATTCTTTAAAAGCGCCTTCCTCACCATCTTAAATAGGCATGCCCCATTCAAAAAATGTAGAACCAGAAATAGATATAGCTCTTGGTTCACTCCAGACCTGTCTGCCATTGACCAGCCCCCGTGATATGCAACTTTTCAGGGAAGTTAGGAACCAATATACACAGGCAGAGGCTAGCTTTTTTTAAACAGAAATTTGCATCCTGCAGTACAAACTCAAAAAAGTTCTGGGACACTGTAAAGTCCATGGAGAATAAAAGCACCTCATCCCAGCTACCCACTGCGCTGAGGCTAGGAAACACTGTTACAACCGAAAAATCCACTATAATTGAGAATTTCAATAAGCATTTCTCTACGGCTGGTCATGCTTTCCACCTGGCTACCCCTACCCCGGTCAACTGCCCGGCACCCTCCACAGCAGCCCACCCAAGCCCCCACCATTTCCCCTTCACCCATATCCAGATAGCTGATATTCTGAAAGAGCTGCAAAATCTGGACCCCTACAAATCAGCCAGGCTAGACAATCTGGACCCTCTTTTTCTTAAATTATCTGCCGAAATTGTTGCAACCCCTATTACTAGCCTGTTCAACCTCTCTTTTACATCGTCTGAGATTCCCAAAGATTTGAAAGCTGCTGCGGTCATCCCCCTCTTCAAAGGGGGAGACACTCTAGACCCAAATCTATCCTACCCTGCATCTCTAAGGTCTTCGAAAGCCAAGTTAACAAACAGATTACTGACCATTTTGAATCACATTGTACCTACTCCGCTATGCAATCTGGTTTCCGAGCTGGTCATGGGTGCACCTCAGGCACGCTCAAGGTCCTTAACGATATCATAACCGCCATCGTTAAGAGACATTACTGTGCAGCTGTATTCATCGACCTGGCCAAGGCTTTCGACTCTGTCAATCACCACATTCTTATTGGCAGACTCAACAGCCTTGGTTTCTCAAATGATTGCCTCGCCTGGTTCACCAACTGCTTCTCTGATAGAGCTCAGTGTGTCAAATCGGAGGGCCTGTTTTCCGGACCTCTGGCAGTCTCTATGGGGGTGCCACAGGGTTAAATTCTCGGGCCGACTCTCTTCTCTGTATACATCAATGATGTTGCTCTTGCTGCTGGTGATTCTCTGATCCATCTCTACGCAGACGACACCATTCAGTATACTTCTGGCCCTTCTTTGGACACTAACCTCCAGACGAGCTTCAATGCCATACAACTCTCCTTCCGTGGCCTCCAACTGCTCTTAAATGCAAATAAAACTAAATGCATGCTATTCAACCAATCATTGCCCACACCTGCCCGCCCATCCAGCATCACTATTCTGGACGGCTCTGACTTAGAATACGTGGATAACTACAAATACCTAGGTGTCTGGCTAGACTGTAAACTCTCCTTCCAGACTCACATTAAGCATCTCCAAACAAAAATTAAATCTAGAATCGGCTTCCTATTTCGCAACAAAGCTTCCTTCACTCATGCTGCCAAACATACCCTTGTAAAACTGACCATCCTACCGATCCTTGACTTCTACCCACCACTGCGACCTGTACGCTCTCGTTGGCTGGCCCTCGCTTCATACTCGTCGCCAAATCCACGGGCTACAGGTTATCTACAAGTCTCTGCTAGGTAAAGCCCCGCCCTATCTCAGCTCGCTGGTCACCATAGCAGCACCCACTCGTAGCACACGCTCCAGCAGGTATATCTCACTGGTCACCCCCAACTCCTTTGGTAGCCTTTCCTTCCAATTCTCTGCTGCCACTGACTGGAACAAACTGCAAAAATCACTGAAGCTGGAGATTCCCATCTCCCTCACTAGCTTTAAGAACCAGCTGTCAGAGCAGCTCACAGATCACTGCACCTGTTCATAGCCCATCTGTATACAGCCCATCTATCTACCTCATTCCCATACTGTATTTATTTATTTTGTTCCTTTTGCATCACAGCATCTCTACTTGCACATCCATCTTTTGCACATCTACCATTCCAGTGTTTAATTGCCATATTGTAATTACTTCGCCACCATGGCCTATTTATTGCCTTAACTCCCTTATTTGACCTAATTTGCACTCACTGTATATAGACTTTATTTTTTTCTACTGTATTATTGACTGTATGTTTTGTTCATTCCATGTGTAACTCTGTGTTGTTGTATGTGTCGTATTGCTATGCTTTATCTTGGCCAGGTCGCAGTTTCAAATGAGAACTTGTTCTCAACTAGCTAACCTGGTTAAATAAAGGTGAAAAAAATTACAAATAATAATAATACATTCTGAGGCCAAATCTGGCTTTCTTATGTTTGGGGTAGGATATTTAAATGTCAATGGTTTCCGACAAAGATTTTTTTCGTGGCGAAACACAGCCGCCATTATGCAGGCCATTCAGAATCACGTGTCAGCTGGGGAACTGAACTAAAGTGGATTTAGATTTCTCAGTAACTCCCAAATGAAAGAAAATTATAATCCCTTTTGAGAGAGGGCCCCCACAATAGAGTCCGGACCTTTAATGCCTTGTTATTACTGTGGCTCCCAAAACCTTGTTTAATTAGGAGGGAATTCAGCTGTGAAATGCCTATCACAGCACAGCAGCCCAGTTCATAATCAGCATCCTCAGGGACCTCTTCAAAAAAATAGCCCCCACAGAAGGCTACTGCTTCTGCCGCTGTTTCTTCTTTCTCTTTCAGATCCTCTCCACAAACAGGATACAGAGGATTGAGAGGTTTTGATCTTAGGGCATTCGTTTAAGTGGCAGAATTTTCTAGCTTTATGCTCACAAGCTTCATGTCAGCCATCACTTGTACACAGTGTGTGTGTCTGAAATGCTCTGTGGCTCTGGTCAAAAGTAGTGCACTAAATGCCGGGAAGAGAGTGCTAATTCTGACACAGATTTAGTCTCTCTCTGTCATCCATGTTTACCTCGGGGGCCATGAAGGCGATGGTTCCCAGGAGTTGGCCTTGGAACTCCCCTGCTCCAGTGTCCTTAGAGGCCAGTCTGGCAGCAGCCCCAAAGTCAGCTATACGCAGCCTCTGACCTGTGCTGTCAATCAGCAGGTTGGCACCTGGGGGAGAGAGAGAGTGGAAATGGGGAAGGGTAGTTATTGAAGAGATAGGATGTCCTGACCAGTAAAAATCCCAAGCCCTTATTATAGTAAGCCCCCACAGTCAAAAGCTAAAACGTGGAACACATGAATGAGTTTGTTTGTGTCATGGGTCTAGCACATAGGGGCTTTCCATCCCCCTTCCTTCAGCTCTGTGACAGGCAGCACAATTTCAGCAGGGATTTCCTGTGTGTGTGTGTGTGTGTGTGTGTGTGTGTGTGTGTGTGTGTGTGTGTGTGTGTGTTGTGTGTGTTGTGTGTGTTGTGTGTGTTGTGTGTGTTGTGTGTGTTGTGTGTGTGTGTGTGTGTGTGTGTGTGTGTGTGTGTGTGTGTGTGTGTGTGTGTGTGTGTACTCACCTTTGATGTCTCTGTGGATGATCTGATTCTCATGGAGGTAGGCCAGGCCTCGGAGCAGCTGCCCCGTGTAGTTGATGATCACAGCCTCCTTGAAGGCCCCGTACTTGTTAAGGAGATGGGACACACTCCCACCTGGACACAACATAGAGAGGATAAACCATAGAGATAGAATTACTATAACCTAGTCATTCTATTTCTAAGGGAGCAACAGTGTGATTGTTATAGGAGGGAGGACAATGTTTCATAGTAGGAGGGATAGGGTCAGAAGTTACAATATCTACTATGACGTTAAACTTCTGGAATTTCTTAATTAGTTACATAAAGTTATTGCAGCTGATACATATTCATCCCATAACTTGAAAGTTCTCTCATTAGTAATACAAGTTCAATTAATACTATACATTTTGAAAAGTAAAAAGAAAAGATTGATCATGTCACAAGGATAAAATAGCAGGAAACAATAATCTATCAAATTAGATTAAAATAAAACCCATCTAAATCAAACTGGATTGATTTGAATTGAACAAAGGATGAAAGCGGGAAACGTTTTTTCAACGTTGGATGTGTCATCATCAAAGGCACTTACCTGCCATCCACTCTACCATCAGGTTGTAGTTGCTCTTCTCGCAGGTGGCCCCCAGCATGCGGATTATGTTGGGGTGGTTGAGGTGGGCCATCATCCGGATCTCCTCCCTCAGAGCCTCCACCACCTCTTCCTGCTCCGACGATGTGTTCCTCACATACGTCACCTAGATGGAGAGGACACACACACTCATGGTTATTAGGGGATGAATGAGCTGGACATTCTCTTTAAGGGCTGCATCTCAGTTTGACGTCTCAGTTTGATGTTAAAATTGAATTAACTCTGAAATGGAATCCACAGTGCCTACCTAGAAACAACACCTAGCTCCCAATCCTAGACACTCCTGCAGATCTGAAATAATTGAATCGGTATAGAAAATATGGTAATAGGTCCCCCTTGCCCTCTGAACGGCTAGGATGAATTTTCACAATATTGCTTATACCTATCCATTTCAATCATATCAACAGGAGTACATAGGGGTTGTTTGGAATTCATCATAGGAGAATCAGCCCTAGGATAGGATCTCTGATGGCCTTGTATGTGTCTCCTCTTCTCACCTGTTTGACTGCCAGCAAGGTGCCAGTGCCCACGTCCTGGGCCTGGTAGCAGGAGGAGAAGGCCCCCAAGCCAATCTGCTGGCCCTTCAGCCACTCGTGGCTCTCCCTGTAGGGCTGCTTTGCTTTGGTAAGGCCAGTCAGAGTCTCTGGGGTCTGGGGAACAATAGAAGACATCATGTCAGTGTGCCATCCCATACCAGGGCAGGATACAATGTTGTGGAACACTTAGATAGATATTATGAAGATCAAACATGCATTTCTGACATGTAGCCAGGAATCACGTCAGTTCTATTTATGACGTTTCTATCTGCAACGTTTCACGTCTGTCGACTGAACGTGGCCTGGGCCTATTGCCTATACACATACAATTAACTGCCAAAATAAAGAAACACCAACATAAAGTGTTTTAACAGGGCGTTGGGCCACCACAAGCCAGACCAGCTTCAATGCACCTTGGCATAGATTCTACAAGTGTCTGGAACTCTATTGGAGGGATGCGACATCATTCTTCCACGAGAAATTCCATCATTTGGTGTTTTATTCATGGTGGTGGAAAATGTGGTCTCAGGCGCCGCTCCAGAATCTCCCATAAGTGTCTAATTAGGTTGAGATCTGGTGACTGAGACGGCCATTGTAAAAAATGGCCAGCTTCAGTCAGCTATTTAGTGCTTTCTACATAGGCAGTTCAGCCTCCTATTCACAAGACCCAAACTTCTTTAGTTGTTATTGGTCAAGGTCATGCCAGACAGCATTATGTTAGCCTATCAGCAGTTAGTACTCCTGGGACGTTCAGTGTAGCACGAGCAGGGCAGATGTCAGAAAAGTGCTTCAGTCAGAAACTTACTTTCACCATACTGACAGCATTTCATGTTTTCCATCCTACTAGTCTTTCTCCTGTGGTTAAAATACTTTTGCTGTCTGATATTTTATTGTGCCTGCATCTTAAAGTGCCTTAAGATGTTTATGTCTTGTTGTTTTCGGAGCTCAATATTAACTATTGTTATAACTACCATTTGTATTGAGGGTGTTAGTTAGCTCGCGGTCTCACTAGCGTTGGCTCTAGCATTAACAATTTAATTCAGAATGTATTAGGATTTAGCATGCTTATTAGCATTTACCCGTTTGTTAGCATTTCTCATGCATGGTGCTATGCTAGATTATTTGTTTATATAGCTCATGCTATATTTAAGCAACAACGCACGGGGGTGGGTGTGGTATATGGCCAATATACCATGGCTAAGGGCTATTCTTAGGCAAGACGCAACACCTTTAGCTGTGGTATATTGGTTATATATCACAAACCCCCGAGGTGCCTTATTGCTATTAAAAACTGCTTACCAATGTAATGGCTGTCAGCCAATTAACATTCAGGGCTCGAACCACCCAGTTTATAATCTGGGTTATATTCGTAGACATTTTTACATTGCTGTATTTGCTATACAGTGCCTTGGGAAAGTATTCAGACCCCTTGACTTGTTCCATCTTTTGTTATGTTACAGCCTTATTTTAAAACTGATGAGGAAAAAAAAATCCTCCTCAATCTACACACAATACTGAAATATTAAATTTATGTAAGTATTCAGACCCTTTACTCAGTACTTTGTTGAAGCATCTTTGGCAGCGATTACAGCATCGATTCTTCTTGGGTATAACACTACAAGCTTGGCACACCTGTTTTTTTTGGGGAGTTTCTTCCATTCTTCTCTGCAGATCCTCTCAAGCTCTGTCAGGTTTGATGGAGAGCGTACCTGCACAGCTAATTTCAGGTCTCTCCAGAGATGTTAGATCGGGTTCAAGTCCTGGCTCTGGCTGGGCCACTCAAGGACATTCAGAGACTTGTCCAAAAAAGCCACTCCTGCGTTGTTTTGGCTGTGTGCTTAGGGTCGTTGTCCTGTTGGAAGGTGATCCTTCGCCCCAGTCTGAGGACCTGAGTGCTCTGGAGCAGGTTTTCATCAAGGATATCTCTGTACTTTGCTCAGTTCATCTTTCCCTTGATCCTGACTAGCACCAGTCCCTGCTGCTGAAAAACATCACCGTAGGGATGGAGCCAGGTTTCCTCCAGACGTGAAGCTTGGCATTCAGGCCAAAGTGTTCAATCTTGGGTTCATCAGACCAGAGAATGTTGTTTCTCGTGGTGTGAGTCTTTAGGTGCCTTTTGGCAAACTCCAAGTGGGCTGTCATGTGCCTTTTACTGAGGTGTGGCTTCCGTCTGGCCACTCTACCATAAAGACCTGATTGGTGGAGTGCTGCAAAGATGGTTGTCCTTCTGGAACGTTCTTCCATCTTCACAGAAAAACTCTAGAGCTCTGTCAGAGTGACCATCGGGTTCTTGGTCATCTTCCTGACCAAAGCCCTTCTCCCCCGATTGCTCAGTTTGGCCGGACGGCCTGCTCTAGGAAGAGTCTAGGTGGTTCCAAACTTCTTCAATTTAAGAATGATTGAGGCCACTGTGGTCTTCAATGTTGAAGACATTTTTGGTACTCTTCCCTAGATCTATGCCTCGACACAATGCTGTCTCGGAGCTCTACTGATAATTCCTTTGGCCTCATGGCTTGGTTTTTGCTCTGACATGCACTGTCAATTGTGGGACCTTATATAGACAGGTGTGTGCCTTTGCAAATCATGTCCAATCAATTGAATCTACCACAGGTGGTCTCCAATTAAGTTGTAGAAACGTCTCAAGGACGATCATTGGAAACAGGATGCACCTGAGCTCAATTTCGAATATCATAGCAAAGTGTCTGAATGTTTTTTAATTTTAATATATTAGCACACATTTCTAAAAACCTTATTCTAAAATCAATTTTAGAATAAGGCTGTAACGTAACAAAATGTGGAAAAAGTCAAGGGGTCTGAATACTTTCCAAATGCACTGTATAAAGTAAAATATTGTTGGTTGCATTGGGAATTTGTGGGTGGTTGCCTATGGCTACAGCCCTGCATGCGCGCCTTGACGGTAGGGAACGAAGTGAGTTATTATATCAAAGGCACTGTGTGTTTGTTTATGTACAAGAGCTCTAGCTTACGGAGCCTGTTTACTAGTTCATTTATGTATGGCCTTATTACAATGTTATATGCTATCTTGTACTTTCATGTCATGCATATCATTGCTACAATTGAAGTTGATTTATTCTTTCTTTTCAGAACCACAATCATCGTCAGTCACAAGACAGACTCAGAGTGGTCTGTGTGAGTGGATCATCATTAAACCTTGTTCTGGACGGACATTGCTGAAGGATTTGTATTTGTATTTATTATGGATCCCCATTCCTGTGGTCCAGCAAAATTAAGGCAGTTAAACAATTTACAAAGCATTACAATACATTCACAACAGATTTCACAGCAAATTAAGTGTGTGCCCTCAGGCCCCTACTCTACTACCAGATATCTACAACACAAAATCCATGTGTATGTTTGTGTATAGTGCTTATGTTATTGTGTGTTTGTATGCATGTGTCTGTGCCTATGTTTGTGTTGCTTCACAGTCCCCGCTGTTCCATAAGGTGTATTTTTATCTGTTTTCTAAATCTAATTGTACTGCTTGCAACAGTTACTTGATGTGGAATAGAATTCCATGTAGTCATGGCTCTATGTAGTACTGTGCACCTCCCATAGTCTTTTCTGGACTTTGGGACTGTGAAGAGACCTCTGGTGGCATGTCTTGTGGGGTATGCATGGGTGTTCGAGTTGTGTATTAGCAGTTAAAACAGACAGCTGGGTGCATTTAACATGTCAATTTCTCTCACAAATACAAGTAGTAATGAAGTCAATCTCTCCTCCACTGAGCCAGGAGAGATTTACATGCGTATTATTAATGTTAGTTTTCTATGCACATCTAAGAGCCAGCTGTGCTGTCCTGTTCTGAGCCAATTGCAATTTTCTTTGTAGCACCTGAACAGTAGTCCAGGTGCGACAAAACCAGGGCCTGTAGGACCTGCCTTGTTGATAGTGCTGTTAAGAAGGCAGAGTAGCGCTTTATTATGGACTGACCTCTCCCCATCTTAGCTGCTGTTGTATCAATATGTTTTGACCGTTTACAATCCAGGGTTACTCCAAGCAGTTTAGTCTCCTCAACTTGCTCAATTTTCACATTATTCATTACAAGATTTAGTTGTTTAGGGGATTGGTCTCAAATACAACGCTTTTAGTCTTTTTAAATATTTAGGACTAACTTATTCCTTTCCACCCATTCTGAAACCAACTGCAGCACTGTGTTAAGTGTTTCAGTCATTGCAGTCGCTGTGGTAGCTGACATGTATAGTGTTAAGTCATCCGCATATAAAGACACACTGGCTTTACTAATTTTTTTCCAAAGTTTACTAAGGGTTGGAAACAGGCGAATTGGTTGGCTACTTGAGCCAGTAATGGGGGCTTTACTATTCTTTGGTAGGGGAATTACTTTTGCTTCTCTCCAGGCCTGAGGGCACACACTTTCTAGTAGGTTTAAATTGAAGATATGGCAAATAGGAGTGGCAGTATCGTCCGCTATTATCCTCACACCAGTGGCTTGTCATTGTTGATAGACAACAATATTTTTTTTTACCTCTTCCACACTGACTTTACGGATTTCAAAATTACAATTCTTGTCTTTCATAATTTGGTCAGATATACTTAGATGTGTAGTGTCAGCGTTTGTTGCTGATATGTCATGCCTAAATTTGTTAATCTTTCAATTTGTTTTTTAAATTTTTTTATTTCACCTTTATTTAACCAGGTAGGCAAGTTGAGAACAAGTTCTCATTTACAATTGCGACCTGGCCAAGATAAAGCAAAGCAGTTCGACAGATACAACGACACAGAGTTACACATGGAGTAAAACAAACATACAGTCAATAATACAGTATAAACAAGTCTATATACGATGTGAGCAAATGAGGTGAGATAAGGGAGGTAAAGGCAAAAAAAAAAGGCCATGGTGGCAAAGTAAATACAATATAGCAAGTAAAACACTGGAATGGTAGTTTTGCAATGGAAGAATGTGCAAAGTAGAAATAAAAAAAATGGGGTGCAAAGGAGCAAAATAAATAAATAAAATAAATACAGTAGGGAAAGAGGTAGTTGTTTGGGCTAAATTATAGGTGGGCTATGTACAGGTGCAGTAATCTGTGAGCTGCTCTGACAGTTGGTGCTTAAAGCTAGTGAGGGAGATAAGTGTTTCCAGTTTCAGAGATTTTTGTAGTTTGTTCCAGTCATTGGCAGCAGAGAACTGGAAGGAGAGGCGGCCAAAGAAAGAATTGGTTTTGGGGGTGACTAGAGAGATATACCTGCTGGAGCGTGTGCTACACGCTATTTACCTCTCCATGGTTGCAGAATCTTATACATTTTTGCTAACTTTCTATTGAAACTATTTGTGGTCAGTTCATTTATATTTTTGATTACTACCTTGTAGTTTTATTGGTAAACTACAAGGTAGTGTAAACACTGTATTTTTTAACAATCCAATGTGTAATATGGTACACTTGTCATAATTAGGTTTTAGTGCAGAGAAGGTAGAATAGGGATCAAGATCTTCAATGAGACTGTGCAGGGATCCAGATTGATACCTAAGGTTTGATTATAAACGTTGTTTGACATGTTTGGAAAAGTTTATTGGTAACGTTTGGGATTAATTTTGTATGCATTTTGATGGAGGGAAACTGAGTGGATAATTGACTGAAGCGCGCCAGCTAAACTGAGTTTTTATGAATATAAAGAAGGACATTATCGAACAAAATGACCATTTGTGATGTAACTGGGACCTTTTGGTGTGCCAACAGAAGAAGATTATAAAAGGTAAGGCATTTTTATATCGCTATTGCTGACTTTTGTGTCGCACCTGCCTGGTTGAAATATGTTTTTCATGTGTTGGTATGCGGGGCGCTGTCCTCAGATAATCGCATGGTTTGCTTTCACCGTAAAGCCTTTTTGAAATCTGACAAGTTAAGCTTTATTTTGATGTATTACACTTGTGATTTTCTGAATTTAAATATTTATAGTAATTGAATTTGTATTTGGCGCTCTGCAATTTCACCGGATGTTGTCGAGGTGTTCCGCTAGCGGCACGCTTATCCCAATGAGATTTTAAGGTTCTCCAGAGCGTTTTACTATCATTCTTTGTCATTTATCTTTGTTTCATAGTGCAGTTTCTTCTTCTTTTTTATTCAGTTTAGTCACATGATTTCTCAATTTATAGTATGTTTGCCAAAGATTCAGCAGGCTACTGGCCTACGGCCTTACACAGATTATTGTAGCTCTGCTTGAGTCACTTTTATAGATAACTTTGACACCTTCTGGAAACAGAAGATGTTCTACAGGAATGACGGAGTCCAAATCATCTTGGCTCCTGGACTCTGTCCACGCATTTCAAGGCTGCGTTGAAACAATGACTTATCAATGACCCAAGACCAACTCAGTTTATCCCTACCATTGTGACAATGAGTCGTCAAAATGCTGCATTAAATGTACATTATCCTATGGATGTTGGCAAACACAATGTTAGTAACTTAATTCATGTACACCTAATTGCACCGAATACTTCTGTTTATCCTACAGGTATTGTATGCAGTAATCATGAGCCCATGAACCAGAGTTACACTGTTAGCGCTGAGGCGGTGTGTCCTAGTTGGAGGACCACTTTGTGCAGCTCACCCTGCACTATCAAGTTACTTCCGATAAGCTTCCCAGTCAAGCAATAAAAACAGTCAAGCAACCCAGAAAAGTGCAAAAAATAGCCCATATTAACATATGCAGCCTGAGTAACACGGTCCATGAAGTCAATAACTTGCTTGTAACAGATGACATTCATATTCTGACAATCTCTGAAACTCACTTTGATAATACCTTTGATGATACAGAGGTAGCAATACATGGTTATAACATTTACCAAAAAGACAGAAATGCCAACGGAGGTGGTGTTGCGGTCTATATTCAGAACCACATTCCTGTAAAGCTTAGAGACAATCTAATGTTAAATACTGTTGATGAAAGCCAGTCAATATTGAAACCATTCAGAAAATATACCTCTCTGTTTATATCATATACATTATCAAGCATTTCACACATGTTATCCAGATACTGACTGTTAGCACTTGGTGGTCTATAGCAGCTTCCCACCAGAAATGGCTTTCGGTGAGGCATATTAACCTGTAGCCATAATACTTCAACATGATTTTAAACATGAAATCATCTCTAATCTTTACAGGAATGTGGTTCTGAATATGAATGGCCACACCTACACCTTTTATATTTATTTCTTTTCTGTAGATGTTATAACCATGTATTGCTACCAATGTGTCATCACAGGTATTATTTAAGTGAGTTTCAGAGATTGTCAGAATTCAAATGTCATCTGTTACAAGCAAGTTATTGATTTCATTGACCTTGTTTCTTAAGTTAGATATGTTAACATGGGTTACTTTTAGCACTTTTCTGAGATGCTTGATTGTTTTTATTGCTTATGGGGTGTTTGTTGGTGTCAAGGAGAGACCCAATCGGTTCTTTAAAATCCTTCTTCAGCTGTTCTGAGCTGCCCTTCATAATGCCCACATGAACTATGATAGAATCAATTTCCTGTTGCAGGTTTATAATGTTAGAGAGCAGCTTATTGATGTCCTGATGCAGGTTTAAAATGTTAGGGAGCAGCTTATTGATGTCCTGATGCAGGTTTATAATGTCTGGGTGCAGGTTATTGATGTCCTGATGAAGGTTTATAATGTTAGGGAGCAGCTTATTGATGTCCTGATGCAGGTTTATAATGTCTGGGAGCAGCTTATTGATGTCCTGATGCAGGTGTATAATGTCTGGCTGCAGATTAATGATGTCCTGATGCTGGTTTATAATGTCTGGTAGCAGCTTATTGATGTCCTGATGCTGGTTTATAATGTCTGGGAGCAGGTTATTGATGTCCTGATGCAGGTGTATAATGTCTGGCTGCAGATTAATGATGTCCTGATGCTGGTTTATAATGTCTGGTAGCAGCTTATTGATGTCCTGATGCTGGTTTATAAAATCTGGGAGCAGCTTATTGATGTCCTGATGCAGGTTTATAATGTTTGGGAGCAGCTTATTGATGTCCTAATGCAGGTTTATAATGTTTGGGAGCAGGTTATTGATGTCCTGAAGCAGGTTTATAATGTTAGGGAGCATCTTATTGATGTCCTGATGCAGGTTTATAATGTTATGGAGCAGGTTATTGATGTCCTGATGCTGGTTTATAATGTTAGGGAGCAGTTTATTGATGTCCTGATGCAGGTTTATAATGTCTGGGAGCAGATTATTGATGTTCTGATGCAGGTTTATAATGTCTGGGAGCAGCTTATTGATGTCCTGATGCAGGTTTATAATGTTAGGGAGCAGCTTATTGATGTCCTGATGCAGGTTTATAATGTTAGGGAGCAGCTCATTGATGTCCTGATGCAGGTTTACAATGTTTGGGAGCAGGTTATTGATGTCCCGATGCTGGTTTATAATGTCTGGGAGCAGTTTATTGATGTCCTGATGCAGGTTTATAATGTTTGGGAGCAGCTTATTGATGTCCTGATGCAGGTTTACAATGTTTGGGAGCAGGTTATTGATGTCCTGATGCAGGTTTATAATGTTAGGGAGCAGCTTATTGATGTCCTGATGCAGGTTTATAATGTTAGGGAGCAGCTCATTGATGTCCTGATGCAGGTTTACAATGTTTGGGAGCAGGTTATTGATGTCCCGATGCTGGTTTATAATGTCTGGGAGCAGTTTATTAATGTCCTGATGCAGGTTTATAATGTTTGGGAGCAGCTTATTGATGTCCTGATGCAGGTTTATAATGTCTGGGAGCAGAATATTGATGTCCTGATGGTTTCTAATGTTTGGGAGCAGATTATTGATGTCCTGATGCAGGTTTATAATGTCTGGGAGCAGTTTATTGATGTCCTGATGCAGGTTTATAATGTCTGGGAGCAGATTATTGATGTCCTGATGGTTTCTAATGTTTGGGAGCAGCTTATTAATGTCCTGATGCAGGTTTATAATGTATGGGTGCAGATTAATGATGTCCTGATGCAGGTGTATAAAATCTGGGAGTATATTATTGATGTCCTGATGCAGGTTTATAATGTTTGGGAGCAGATTATTGATATCCTGATGCAGGTTTATAATGTTAGGGAACAGCTTATTGATGTCCTGATGAAGGTTTATAATGTTAGGTAGCAGCTTATTGATGTCCTGATGCAGGTTTAAAATGTTTGTGAGCAGCTTATTGATATCCTGATGCAGGTTTATAATGTTAGGGAACAGCTTATTGATGTCCTGATGCAGGTTTATAATGTCTGGGTGCAGATTAATGATGTCCTGATGCAGGTTTATAATGTTTGGGAGCAGATTATTGATGTCCTGATGCAGGTTTATAATGTTAGGGAGCAGCTTATTGATGTCCTGATGCAGGTTTATAATGTCTGGGAGCAGCTTATTGATGTCCTGATGCAGGTTTATAATGTTAGGGAGCATCTTATTGATGTCCTGATGCAGGTTTACAATGTTTGGGAGCAGGTTATTGATGTCCTGATGCAGGTTTATAATGTTAGGGAGCAGCTTATTGATGTCCTGATGCAGGTTTATAATGTTAGGGAGCAGCTTATTGATGTCCTGATGCAGGTTTACAATGTTTGGGAGCAGCTTATTGATGTCCTGATGCAGGTTTATAATGTTAGGGAGCAGCTTATTGATGTCCTGATGCAGGTTTATAATGTCTGGGAGCAGTTTATTGATGTCCTGATGCAGGTTTATAATGTCTGGGAGCAGATTATTGATGTCCTGATGGTTTCTAATGTTTGGGAGCAGGGTCGTTGTCCTGTTGGAAGGTGATCCTTCGCCCCAGTCTGAGGACCTGAGTGCTCTGGAGCAGGTTTTCATCAAGGATATCTCTGTACTTTGCTCAGTTCATCTTTCCCTTGATCCTGACTAGCACCAGTCCCTGCTGCTGAAAAACATCACCGTAGGGATGGAGCCAGGTTTCCTCCAGACGTGAAGCTTGGCATTCAGGCCAAAGTGTTCAATCTTGGGTTCATCAGACCAGAGAATGTTGTTTCTCGTGGTGTGAGTCTTTAGGTGCCTTTTGGCAAACTCCAAGTGGGCTGTCATGTGCCTTTTACTGAGGTGTGGCTTCCGTCTGGCCACTCTACCATAAAGACCTGATTGGTGGAGTGCTGCAAAGATGGTTGTCCTTCTGGAACGTTCTTCCATCTTCACAGAAAAACTCTAGAGCTCTGTCAGAGTGACCATCGGGTTCTTGGTCATCTTCCTGACCAAAGCCCTTCTCCCCCGATTGCTCAGTTTGGCCGGACGGCCTGCTCTAGGAAGAGTCTAGGTGGTTCCAAACTTCTTCAATTTAAGAATGATTGAGGCCACTGTGGTCTTCAATGTTGAAGACATTTTTGGTACTCTTCCCTAGATCTATGCCTCGACACAATGCTGTCTCGGAGCTCTACTGATAATTCCTTTGGCCTCATGGCTTGGTTTTTGCTCTGACATGCACTGTCAATTGTGGGACCTTATATAGACAGGTGTGTGCCTTTGCAAATCATGTCCAATCAATTGAATCTACCACAGGTGGTCTCCAATTAAGTTGTAGAAACGTCTCAAGGACGATCATTGGAAACAGGATGCACCTGAGCTCAATTTCGAATATCATAGCAAAGTGTCTGAATGTTTTTTAATTTTAATATATTAGCACACATTTCTAAAAACCTTATTCTAAAATCAATTTTAGAATAAGGCTGTAACGTAACAAAATGTGGAAAAAGTCAAGGGGTCTGAATACTTTCCAAATGCACTGTATAAAGTAAAATATTGTTGGTTGCATTGGGAATTTGTGGGTGGTTGCCTATGGCTACAGCCCTGCATGCGCGCCTTGACGGTAGGGAACGAAGTGAGTTATTATATCAAAGGCACTGTGTGTTTGTTTATGTACAAGAGCTCTAGCTTACGGAGCCTGTTTACTAGTTCATTTATGTATGGCCTTATTACAATGTTATATGCTATCTTGTACTTTCATGTCATGCATATCATTGCTACAATTGAAGTTGATTTATTCTTTCTTTTCAGAACCACAATCATCGTCAGTCACAAGACAGACTCAGAGTGGTCTGTGTGAGTGGATCATCATTAAACCTTGTTCTGGACGGACATTGCTGAAGGATTTGTATTTGTATTTATTATGGATCCCCATTCCTGTGGTCCAGCAAAATTAAGGCAGTTAAACAATTTACAAAGCATTACAATACATTCACAACAGATTTCACAGCAAATTAAGTGTGTGCCCTCAGGCCCCTACTCTACTACCAGATATCTACAACACAAAATCCATGTGTATGTTTGTGTATAGTGCTTATGTTATTGTGTGTTTGTATGCATGTGTCTGTGCCTATGTTTGTGTTGCTTCACAGTCCCCGCTGTTCCATAAGGTGTATTTTTATCTGTTTTCTAAATCTAATTGTACTGCTTGCAACAGTTACTTGATGTGGAATAGAATTCCATGTAGTCATGGCTCTATGTAGTACTGTGCACCTCCCATAGTCTTTTCTGGACTTTGGGACTGTGAAGAGACCTCTGGTGGCATGTCTTGTGGGGTATGCATGGGTGTTCGAGTTGTGTATTAGCAGTTAAAACAGACAGCTGGGTGCATTTAACATGTCAATTTCTCTCACAAATACAAGTAGTAATGAAGTCAATCTCTCCTCCACTGAGCCAGGAGAGATTTACATGCGTATTATTAATGTTAGTTTTCTATGCACATCTAAGAGCCAGCTGTGCTGTCCTGTTCTGAGCCAATTGCAATTTTCTTTGTAGCACCTGAACAGTAGTCCAGGTGCGACAAAACCAGGGCCTGTAGGACCTGCCTTGTTGATAGTGCTGTTAAGAAGGCAGAGTAGCGCTTTATTATGGACTGACCTCTCCCCATCTTAGCTGCTGTTGTATCAATATGTTTTGACCGTTTACAATCCAGGGTTACTCCAAGCAGTTTAGTCTCCTCAACTTGCTCAATTTTCACATTATTCATTACAAGATTTAGTTGTTTAGGGGATTGGTCTCAAATACAACGCTTTTAGTCTTTTTAAATATTTAGGACTAACTTATTCCTTTCCACCCATTCTGAAACCAACTGCAGCACTGTGTTAAGTGTTTCAGTCATTGCAGTCGCTGTGGTAGCTGACATGTATAGTGTTAAGTCATCCGCATATAAAGACACACTGGCTTTACTAATTTTTTTCCAAAGTTTACTAAGGGTTGGAAACAGGCGAATTGGTTGGCTACTTGAGCCAGTAATGGGGGCTTTACTATTCTTTGGTAGGGGAATTACTTTTGCTTCTCTCCAGGCCTGAGGGCACACACTTTCTAGTAGGTTTAAATTGAAGATATGGCAAATAGGAGTGGCAGTATCGTCCGCTATTATCCTCACACCAGTGGCTTGTCATTGTTGATAGACAACAATATTTTTTTTTACCTCTTCCACACTGACTTTACGGATTTCAAAATTACAATTCTTGTCTTTCATAATTTGGTCAGATATACTTAGATGTGTAGTGTCAGCGTTTGTTGCTGATATGTCATGCCTAAATTTGTTAATCTTTCAATTTGTTTTTTAAATTTTTTTATTTCACCTTTATTTAACCAGGTAGGCAAGTTGAGAACAAGTTCTCATTTACAATTGCGACCTGGCCAAGATAAAGCAAAGCAGTTCGACAGATACAACGACACAGAGTTACACATGGAGTAAAACAAACATACAGTCAATAATACAGTATAAACAAGTCTATATACGATGTGAGCAAATGAGGTGAGATAAGGGAGGTAAAGGCAAAAAAAAAAGGCCATGGTGGCAAAGTAAATACAATATAGCAAGTAAAACACTGGAATGGTAGTTTTGCAATGGAAGAATGTGCAAAGTAGAAATAAAAAAAATGGGGTGCAAAGGAGCAAAATAAATAAATAAAATAAATACAGTAGGGAAAGAGGTAGTTGTTTGGGCTAAATTATAGGTGGGCTATGTACAGGTGCAGTAATCTGTGAGCTGCTCTGACAGTTGGTGCTTAAAGCTAGTGAGGGAGATAAGTGTTTCCAGTTTCAGAGATTTTTGTAGTTTGTTCCAGTCATTGGCAGCAGAGAACTGGAAGGAGAGGCGGCCAAAGAAAGAATTGGTTTTGGGGGTGACTAGAGAGATATACCTGCTGGAGCGTGTGCTACACGCTATTTACCTCTCCATGGTTGCAGAATCTTATACATTTTTGCTAACTTTCTATTGAAACTATTTGTGGTCAGTTCATTTATATTTTTGATTACTACCTTGTAGTTTTATTGGTAAACTACAAGGTAGTGTAAACACTGTATTTTTTAACAATCCAATGTGTAATATGGTACACTTGTCATAATTAGGTTTTAGTGCAGAGAAGGTAGAATAGGGATCAAGATCTTCAATGAGACTGTGCAGGGATCCAGATTGATACCTAAGGTTTGATTATAAACGTTGTTTGACATGTTTGGAAAAGTTTATTGGTAACGTTTGGGATTAATTTTGTATGCATTTTGATGGAGGGAAACTGAGTGGATAATTGACTGAAGCGCGCCAGCTAAACTGAGTTTTTATGAATATAAAGAAGGACATTATCGAACAAAATGACCATTTGTGATGTAACTGGGACCTTTTGGTGTGCCAACAGAAGAAGATTATAAAAGGTAAGGCATTTTTATATCGCTATTGCTGACTTTTGTGTCGCACCTGCCTGGTTGAAATATGTTTTTCATGTGTTGGTATGCGGGGCGCTGTCCTCAGATAATCGCATGGTTTGCTTTCACCGTAAAGCCTTTTTGAAATCTGACAAGTTAAGCTTTATTTTGATGTATTACACTTGTGATTTTCTGAATTTAAATATTTATAGTAATTGAATTTGTATTTGGCGCTCTGCAATTTCACCGGATGTTGTCGAGGTGTTCCGCTAGCGGCACGCTTATCCCAATGAGATTTTAAGGTTCTCCAGAGCGTTTTACTATCATTCTTTGTCATTTATCTTTGTTTCATAGTGCAGTTTCTTCTTCTTTTTTATTCAGTTTAGTCACATGATTTCTCAATTTATAGTATGTTTGCCAAAGATTCAGCAGGCTACTGGCCTACGGCCTTACACAGATTATTGTAGCTCTGCTTGAGTCACTTTTATAGATAACTTTGACACCTTCTGGAAACAGAAGATGTTCTACAGGAATGACGGAGTCCAAATCATCTTGGCTCCTGGACTCTGTCCACGCATTTCAAGGCTGCGTTGAAACAATGACTTATCAATGACCCAAGACCAACTCAGTTTATCCCTACCATTGTGACAATGAGTCGTCAAAATGCTGCATTAAATGTACATTATCCTATGGATGTTGGCAAACACAATGTTAGTAACTTAATTCATGTACACCTAATTGCACCGAATACTTCTGTTTATCCTACAGGTATTGTATGCAGTAATCATGAGCCCATGAACCAGAGTTACACTGTTAGCGCTGAGGCGGTGTGTCCTAGTTGGAGGACCACTTTGTGCAGCTCACCCTGCACTATCAAGTTACTTCCGATAAGCTTCCCAGTCAAGCAATAAAAACAGTCAAGCAACCCAGAAAAGTGCAAAAAATAGCCCATATTAACATATGCAGCCTGAGTAACACGGTCCATGAAGTCAATAACTTGCTTGTAACAGATGACATTCATATTCTGACAATCTCTGAAACTCACTTTGATAATACCTTTGATGATACAGAGGTAGCAATACATGGTTATAACATTTACCAAAAAGACAGAAATGCCAACGGAGGTGGTGTTGCGGTCTATATTCAGAACCACATTCCTGTAAAGCTTAGAGACAATCTAATGTTAAATACTGTTGATGAAAGCCAGTCAATATTGAAACCATTCAGAAAATATACCTCTCTGTTTATATCATATACATTATCAAGCATTTCACACATGTTATCCAGATACTGACTGTTAGCACTTGGTGGTCTATAGCAGCTTCCCACCAGAAATGGCTTTCGGTGAGGCATATTAACCTGTAGCCATAATACTTCAACATGATTTTAAACATGAAATCATCTCTAATCTTTACAGGAATGTGGTTCTGAATATGAATGGCCACACCTACACCTTTTATATTTATTTCTTTTCTGTAGATGTTATAACCATGTATTGCTACCAATGTGTCATCACAGGTATTATTTAAGTGAGTTTCAGAGATTGTCAGAATTCAAATGTCATCTGTTACAAGCAAGTTATTGATTTCATTGACCTTGTTTCTTAAGTTAGATATGTTAACATGGGTTACTTTTAGCACTTTTCTGAGATGCTTGATTGTTTTTATTGCTTATGGGGTGTTTGTTGGTGTCAAGGAGAGACCCAATCGGTTCTTTAAAATCCTTCTTCAGCTGTTCTGAGCTGCCCTTCATAATGCCCACATGAACTATGATAGAATCAATTTCCTGTTGCAGGTTTATAATGTTAGAGAGCAGCTTATTGATGTCCTGATGCAGGTTTAAAATGTTAGGGAGCAGCTTATTGATGTCCTGATGCAGGTTTATAATGTCTGGGTGCAGGTTATTGATGTCCTGATGAAGGTTTATAATGTTAGGGAGCAGCTTATTGATGTCCTGATGCAGGTTTATAATGTCTGGGAGCAGCTTATTGATGTCCTGATGCAGGTGTATAATGTCTGGCTGCAGATGAATGATGTCCTGATGCTGGTTTATAATGTCTGGTAGCAGCTTATTGATGTCCTGATGCTGGTTTATAATGTCTGGGAGCAGGTTATTGATGTCCTGATGCAGGTGTATAATGTCTGGCTGCAGATTAATGATGTCCTGATGCTGGTTTATAATGTCTGGTAGCAGCTTATTGATGTCCTGATGCTGGTTTATAAAATCTGGGAGCAGCTTATTGATGTCCTGATGCAGGTTTATAATGTTTGGGAGCAGCTTATTGATGTCCTAATGCAGGTTTATAATGTTTGGGAGCAGGTTATTGATGTCCTGAAGCAGGTTTATAATGTTAGGGAGCATCTTATTGATGTCCTGATGCAGGTTTATAATGTTATGGAGCAGGTTATTGATGTCCTGATGCTGGTTTATAATGTTAGGGAGCAGTTTATTGATGTCCTGATGCAGGTTTATAATGTCTGGGAGCAGATTATTGATGTTCTGATGCAGGTTTATAATGTCTGGGAGCAGCTTATTGATGTCCTGATGCAGGTTTATAATGTTAGGGAGCAGCTTATTGATGTCCTGATGCAGGTTTATAATGTTAGGGAGCAGCTCATTGATGTCCTGATGCAGGTTTACAATGTTTGGGAGCAGGTTATTGATGTCCCGATGCTGGTTTATAATGTCTGGGAGCAGTTTATTGATGTCCTGATGCAGGTTTATAATGTTTGGGAGCAGCTTATTGATGTCCTGATGCAGGTTTACAATGTTTGGGAGCAGGTTATTGATGTCCTGATGCAGGTTTATAATGTTAGGGAGCAGCTTATTGATGTCCTGATGCAGGTTTATAATGTTAGGGAGCAGCTCATTGATGTCCTGATGCAGGTTTACAATGTTTGGGAGCAGGTTATTGATGTCCCGATGCTGGTTTATAATGTCTGGGAGCAGTTTATTAATGTCCTGATGCAGGTTTATAATGTTTGGGAGCAGCTTATTGATGTCCTGATGCAGGTTTATAATGTCTGGGAGCAGAATATTGATGTCCTGATGGTTTCTAATGTTTGGGAGCAGATTATTGATGTCCTGATGCAGGTTTATAATGTCTGGGAGCAGTTTATTGATGTCCTGATGCAGGTTTATAATGTCTGGGAGCAGATTATTGATGTCCTGATGGTTTCTAATGTTTGGGAGCAGCTTATTAATGTCCTGATGCAGGTTTATAATGTATGGGTGCAGATTAATGATGTCCTGATGCAGGTGTATAAAATCTGGGAGTATATTATTGATGTCCTGATGCAGGTTTATAATGTTTGGGAGCAGATTATTGATATCCTGATGCAGGTTTATAATGTTAGGGAACAGCTTATTGATGTCCTGATGAAGGTTTATAATGTTAGGTAGCAGCTTATTGATGTCCTGATGCAGGTTTAAAATGTTAGTGAGCAGCTTATTGATATCCTGATGCAGGTTTATAAAGTTAGGGAACAGCTTATTGATGTCCTGATGCAGGTTTATAATGTCTGGGTGCAGATTATTGATGTCCTGATGCAGGTTTATAATGTCTGGGTGCAGATTATTGATGTCCTGATGCAGGTTTATAATGTTAGGGAGCAGCTTATTGATGTCCTGATGCAGGTTTATAATGTCTGGGAGCAGCTTATTGATGTCCTGATGCAGGTTTATAATGTTAGGGAGCATCTTATTGATGTCCTGATGCAGGTTTACAATGTTTGGGAGCAGGTTATTGATGTCCTGATGCAGGTTTATAATGTTAGGGAGCAGCTTATTGATGTCCTGATGCAGGTTTATAATGTTAGGGAGCAGCTTATTGATGTCCTGATGCAGGTTTACAATGTTTGGGAGCAGCTTATTGATGTCCTGATGCAGGTTTATAATGTTAGGGAGCAGCTTATTGATGTCCTGATGCAGGTTTATAATGTCTGGGAGCAGTTTATTGATGTCCTGATGCAGGTTTATAATGTCTGGGAGCAGATTATTGATGTCCTGATGGTTTCTAATGTTTGGGAGCAGCTTATTAATGTCCTGATGCAGGTTTATAATGTCTGGGTGCAGATTAATTATGTCCTGATGCAGGTGTATAAAATCTGGGAGTATATTATTGATGTCCTGATGCAGGTTTATAATGTTTGGGAGCAGCTTATTGATGTCCTGATGCAGGTTTAAAATGTTTGTGAGCAGCTTATTGATATCCTGATGCAGGTTTATAATGTTAGGGAACAGCTTATTGATGTCCTGATGCAGGTTTATAATGTCTGGGTGCAGATTAATGATGTCCTGATGCAGGTTTATAAAATCTGGGAGTATATTATTGATGTCCTGATGCAGGTTTATAATGTTTGGGAGCAGTTTATTGATGTCCTGATGCTGGTTTATAATGTCTGGGAGGAGATTATATGATGTCCTGATGCAGGTTTATAATGTTATGGAGCAGGTTATTGATGTCCTGAAGCAGGTTTATAATGTTAGGGAGCAGCTTATTGATGTCCTGATGCAGGTTTATAATGTTAGGGAGCAGTTTATTGATGTCCTGATGCAGGTTTATAATGTTAGGGAGCAGATTATTGATGTCCTGATGCAGGTTTATAATGTTATGGAGCAGTTTATTGATGTCCTGATGCAGGTTTATAATGTTTGGGAGCAGCTTATTGATGTCCTGATGCAGGTTTATAATGTTTGGGAGCAGCTCATTGATGTCCTGATGCAGGTTTATAATGTTAGGGAGCAGCTTATTGATGTCCTCATGCAGGTTTATAATGTTATGGAGCAGCTTATTGATGTCCTGATGCAGGTTTATAATGTTAGGGAGCAGCTTATTGATGTTCTGATGCAGGTTTATAATGTCTGGGAGCAGCTTATTGATGTCCTGATGCAGGTTTATAATGTTAGGGAGCAGCTTATTGATGTCCTCATGCAGGTTTATAATGTTATGGAGCAGCTTATTGATGTCCTGATGCAGGTTTATAATGTTATGGAGCAGGTTATTGATGTCCTGAAGCAGGTTTATAATGTTAGGGAGCAGATTATTGATGTCCTGATGCAGGTTTATAATTTTTGGGAGCATCTTTTGATGTCCTGATGCAGGTTTATAATGTTTGGTAGCAGCTTATTGATGTCCTGATGCAGGTTTATAATGTTAGGGAACAGCTTATTGACGTCCTGATGCTGGTTTATAATGTCTGGGAGCAGCTTATTAATGTCCTGATGCAGGTTTATAATGTTTGGGAGCAGCTTATTGATGTCCTGATGCAGGTTTATAATGTTAGGGAGCAGTTTATTGATATCCTGATGCAGGTTTGTAATGTTTGTGAGCAGCTTATTGATGTCCTGATGCAGGTTTATAATGTTTGGGAGCAGCTTATTGATGTCCTCATGCAGGTTTATAATGTTATGGAGCAGCTTATTGATGTCCTGATGCAGGTTTATAATGTTATGGAGCAGGTTATTGATGTCCTGAAGCAGGTTTATAATGTTAGGGAGCAGATTATTGATGTCCTGATGCAGGTTTATAATGTCTGGGAGCAGCTTATTGATGTCCTGATGCAGGTTTATAATGTCTGGGAGCAGCTTATTGATGTCCTGATGCAGGTTTATAATGTTATGGAGCAGGTTATTGATGTCCTGATGCAGGTTTGTAATGTTAGGGAGCAGCTTATTGATGTCCTGATGCAGGGTTATAATGTCTGGGAGCAGCTTATTGATGTCCTGATGGAGGTTTATAATGTTTGGGAGCAGATTAATGATGTCCTGATGCAGATTTATAAAATCTGGGAGTATATTGTTGATGTCCTGATGCAGGTTTGTAATGTTTGGGAGCACCTTATTGATGTCCTGATGCAGGTTTATAATGTCTGGGAGCAGTTTATTGATGTCCTGATGCAGGTTTATAATGTCTGGGAGCACATTATTGATGTCCTGATGGTTTCTAATGTTTGGGAGCAGCTTATTGATGTCCTGATGCAGGTTTATAATGTCTGAGTGCAGATTAATTATGTCCTGATGCAGGTTTATAAAATCTGGGAGTATATTATTGATGTCCTGATGCAGGTTTATAATGTTAGGGAGCAGCTTATTGATGTCCTGATGCAGGTTTGTAATGTTTGGGAGCAGCTTATTGATGTCCTGATGCAGGTTTAGAATGTTTGGGAGCAGGTTATTGATGTCCTGATGCAGGTTTGTAATGTTTGTGAGCAGCTTATTGATGTCCTGATGCAGGTTTATAATGTTAGGGAGCAGTTTATTGATGTCCTGATGCAGGTTTGTAATGTTAGGGAGCAGCTTATTGATGTCCTGATGCAGGTTTATAATGTTAGGGAGCAGTTTATTGATGTCCTGATGCAGGTTTGTAATGTTAGGGAGCAGCTTATTGATGTCCTGATGCAGGTTTGTAATGTTAGGGAGCAGCTTATTGATGTCCTGATGAAGGTTTATAATGTTAGGTAGCAGCTTATTGATGTCCTGATGCAGGTTTATAATGTCTGGGAGCAGATTATTGATGTCCTGATGCAGGTTTATAATGTCTAGGAGCAGCTTATTGATGTCCTGATGAAGGTTTATAATGTCTGGGAGCAGCTTATTGATCTCCTGATGCAGGTTTTTAATGTCTGGGAGCAGCTTATTGATGTCCTGATGAAGGTTTATAATGTTAGGGAGCAGATTATTGACGTCCTGATTCAGGTTTATAATGTTAGGGAGCAGATTATTGATGTCCTGATGCAGGTTTATAATGTCTGGGAGCAGCTTATTGATGTCCTGATGCAGGTTTATAATGTCTGGGAGCAGCTTATTGATGTCCTGATGCAGGTTTATAATGTTTGGGAGCAGATTATTGATGTCCTGATGAAGGTTTATAATGTTAGGTAGGAGCTTATTGATCTCCTGATGCAGGTTTTTTAATGTTAGGGAGCAGCTTATTGATGTCCTGATGCAGGTTTAGAATGTTTGGGAGCAGGTTATTGATGTCCTGATGCAGGTTTGTAATGTTTGTGAGCAGCTTATTGATGTCCTGATGCAGGTTTATAATGTTAGGGAGCAGTTTATTGATGTCCTGATGCAGGTTTGTAATGTTAGGGAGCAGCTTATTGATGTCCTGATGCAGGTTTATAATGTTAGGGAGCAGTTTATTGATGTCCTGATGCAGGTTTGTAATGTTAGGGAGCAGCTTATTGATGTCCTGATGCAGGTTTGTAATGTTAGGGAGCAGCTTATTGATGTCCTGATGAAGGTTTATAATGTTAGGTAGCAGCTTATTGATGTCCTGATGCAGGTTTATAATGTCTGGGAGCAGATTATTGATGTCCTGATGCAGGTTTATAATGTCTGGGAGCAGCTTATTGATGTCCTGATGAAGGTTTATAATGTCTGGGAGCAGCTTATTGATCTCCTGATGCTGGTTTATAATGTTTGGGAGCAGTTTATTGATGTCCTGATGCAGGTTTATAATGTTAGGTAGCAGTTTATTGATGTCCTGATGCAGGTTTATAATGTTAGGGAGCAGATTATTGATGTCCTGATGCAGGTTTATAATGTTAGGGAGCAGCTTATTGATGTCCTGATGAAGGTTTATAATGTTAGGGAGCAGATTATTGACGTCCTGATTCAGGTTTATAATGTTAGGGAGCAGATTATTGATGTCCTGATGCAGGTTTATAATGTCTGGGAGCAGCTTATTGATGTCCTGATGCAGGTTTATAATGTCTGGGAGCAGCTTATTGATGTCCTGATGAAGGTTTATAATGTTAGGTAGCAGCTTATTGATGTCCTGATGCTGGTTTATAATGTTTGGGAGCAGCTTATTGAAGTCCTGATGCAGGTTTATAATGTTTGGGAGCAGCTTATTGATGTCCTGATGCAGGTTTATAATGTCTGGGAGCAGATTATTGATGTCCTGATGCAGGTTTATAATGTCTGGGAGCAGCTTATTGATGTCCTGATGCAGGTTTATAATGTTTGGGAGCAGCTTATTGATGTCCTGATGCTGGTTTATAATGTCTGGGAGCAGCTTATTGATGTCCTGATGAAGGTTTCAAATGTTATGGAGCAGATTATTGATGTCCTGATGCAGGTTTATAATGTTAGGGAGCAGCTTATTGATGTCCTGATGCTGGTTTATAATGTTTGGGAGCAGTTTATTGATGTCCTGATGCAGGTTTATGTTAGGTAGCAGGTTATTGATGTCCTGATGCAGGTTTATAATGTTTGTGAGCAGTTTATTGATGTCCTGATGCAGGTTTATAATGTTTGTGAGCAGTTTATTGATGTCCTGATGCAGGTTTATAATGTTTGTGAGCAGCTTATTGATGTCCTGATGCAGGTTTATAATGTTAGGTAGCAGATTATTGATGTCCTGACGCAGGTTTATAATGTTAGGTAGCAGTTTATTGATTTCCTGATGCAGGTTTATAATGTTTGGGAGCATCTTATTGATGTCCTGATGCAGGTTTATAATGTCTGGGACCAGCTTATTGATGTCCTGATGCAGGTTTATAAAATCTGGGAGTATATTATTGATGTCCTGATGCAGGTTTATAATGTTAGGGAGCAGCTTATTGATGTCCTGATGCAGGTTTATAATGTTAGGGAGCAGTTTATTGATGTCCTGATGCAGGTTTGTAATGTTAGGGAGCAGCTTATTGATGTCCTGATGCAGGTTTATAATGTTAGGGAGCAGTTTATTGATGTCCTGAAGCAGGTTTATAATGTTAGGGAGCAGCTTATTGATGTCCTGATGCAGGTTTATAATGTTAGGGAGCAGCTTATTGATGTCCTGATGCAGGTTTATAATGTTAGGGAGCAGTTTATTGATGTCCTGATGCAGGTTTATAATGTTAGGGAGCAGCTTATTGATGTCCTGATGCAGGTTTATAATGTTATGGAGCAGCTTATTGATGTCCTGAAGCAGGTTTATAATGTTAGGGAGCAGCTTATTGATGTCCTGATGCAGGTTTATAATGTTAGGGAGCAGCTTATTGATGTCCTGATGCAGGTTTATAATGTTAGGGAGCAGCTTATTGATGTCCTGATGCAGGTTTATAATGTTAGGGAGCAGCTTATTGATGTCCTGAAGCAGGTTTATAATGTTAGGGAGCAGCTTATTGATGTCCTGATGCAGGTTTATAATGTTATGGAGCAGTTTATTGATGTCCTGATGCAGGTTTATAATGTCTGGGAGCAGCTTATTGATGTCCTGATGCCGGTTTATAATGTCTGGGAGCAGATTATTGATGTCCTGATGCTGGTTTATAATGTCTGGGAGCAGCTTATTGATGTCCTGATGAAGGTTTATAATGTTAGGGAGCAGGTTATTGATGTTCTGATGCAGGTTTATA
This sequence comes from Oncorhynchus clarkii lewisi, assembly GCF_045791955.1. Taxonomy (NCBI): domain Eukaryota; kingdom Metazoa; phylum Chordata; class Actinopteri; order Salmoniformes; family Salmonidae; genus Oncorhynchus; species Oncorhynchus clarkii. Next base: position 960,713 of record NC_092175.1, read on the forward strand.
ATGTTTGGGAGCAGCTTATTGATGTCCTGATGCAGGTGTATAATGTCTGGGTGCAGATTAATGATGTCCTGATGCAGGTTTATAAAATCTGGGAGTATATTATTGATGTCCTGATGCAGGTTTATAATGTTAGGGAGCAGCTTATTGATGTCCTGATGCAGGTTTGTAATGTTTGGGAGTAGCTTATTGATGTCCTGATGCAGGTTTAGAATGTTTGGGAGCAGGTTATTGATGTCCTGATGCAGGTTTGTAATGTTTGTGAGCAGCTTATTGATGTCCTGATGCAGGTTTATAATGTTAGGGAGCAGCTTATTGATGTCCTGATGCAGGTTTATAATGTTAGGGAGCAGATTATTGATGTCCTGATGCAGGTTTGTAATGTTAGGGAGCAGCTTATTGATGTCCTGATGCAGGTTTATAATGTTAGGGAGCAGTTTATTGATGTCCTGATGCAGGTTTATAATGTTAGGGAGCAGATTATTGATGTCCTGATGCAGGTCTGTAATGTTAGGGAGCAGCTTATTGATGTCCTGATGCAGGTTTATAATGTTAGGGAGCAGCTTATTGATGTCCTGATGCAGGTTTATAATGTTATGGAGCAGGTTATTGATGTCCTGATGCAGGTTTATAATGTTAGGGAGCAGCTTATTGATGTCCTGATGCAGGTTTATAATGTTTGGGAGCAGCTTATTGATGTCCTGATGCAGGTTTATAATGTTAGGGAGCAGCTTATTGATGTCCTGATGAAGGTTTATAATGTTATGGAGCAGATTATTGATGTCCTGATGCAGGTTTATAATGTTAGGGAGCAGCTTATTGATGACCTGATGCAGGTTTTTTAATGTTAGGGAGCAGCTTATTGATGTCCTGATGCAGGTTTATAATGTTAGGGAGCAGTTTATTGATGTCCTGATGCTGGTTTATAATGTTTGGGAGCAGTTTATTGATGTCCTGATGCAGGTTTATGTTAGGTAGCAGGTTATTGATGTCCTGATGCAGGTTTATAATGTTTGTGAGCAGCTTATTGATGTCCTGATGCAGGTTTATAATGTTAGGTAGCAGATTATTGATGTCCTGACGCAGGTTTATAATGTTAGGTAGCAGTTTATTGATGTCCTGATGCAGGTTTATAATGTTTGGGAGCATCTTATTGATGTCCTGATGCAGGTTTATAATGTCTGGGAGCAGCTTGTTGATGTCCTGATGCAGGTTTATAAAATCTGGGAGTATATTATTGATGTCCTGATGCAGGTTTATAATGTTAGGGAGCAGCTTATTGATGTCCTGATGCAGGTTTATAATGTTAGGGAGCAGCTTATTGATGTCCTGATGCAGGTTTATAATGTTTGGGAGCAGCTTATTGATGTCCTGATGCCGGTTTATAATGTCTGGGAGCAGATTATTGATGTCCTGATGCTGGTTTATAATGTCTGGGAGCAGCTTATTGATGTCCTGATGAAGGTTTATAATGTTATGGAGCAGATTATTGATGTCCTGATGCAGGTTTATAATGTTTGGGAGCAGCTTATTGATGTCCTGATGCAGGTGTATAATGTCTGGGTGCAGATTAATGATGTCCTGATGCAGGTTTATAAAATCTGGGAGTATATTATTGATGTCCTGATGCAGGTTTATAATGTTAGGGAGCAGCTTATTGATGTCCTGATGCAGGTTTGTAATGTTTGGGAGCAGCTTATTGATGTCCTGATGCAGGTTTAGAATGTTTGGGAGCAGGTTATTGATGTCCTGATGCAGGTTTGTAATGTTTGTGAGCAGCTTATTGATGTCCTGATGCAGGTTTAGAATGTTTGGGAGCAGGTTATTGATGTCCTGATGCAGGTTTGTAATGTTTGTGAGCAGTTTATTGATGTCCTGATGCAGGTTTGTAATGTTAGGGAGCAGCTTATTGATGTCCTGATGCAGGTTTGTAATGTTAGGGAGCAGCTTATTGATGTCCTGATGAAGGTTTATAATGTTATGGAGCAGATTATTGATGTCCTGATGCAGGTTTATAATGTTAGGGAGCAGCTTATTGATGTCCTGATGCTGGTTTATAATGTTATGGAGCAGGTTATTGATGTCCTGATGGTTTATAATGTTATGGAGCAGATTATTGATGTCCTGATGCAGGTTTGTAATGTTTGTGAGCAGCTTATTGATGTCCTGATGCAGGTTTATAATGTTAGGGAGCAGTTTATTGATGTCCTGATGCAGGTTTGTAATGTTAGGGAGCAGCTTATTGATGTCCTGATGCAGGTTTATAATGTTAGGGAGCAGTTTATTGATGTCCTGATGCAGGTTTGTAATGTTAGGGAGCAGCTTATTGATGTCCTGATGCAGGTTTGTAATGTTAGGGAGCAGCTTATTGATGTCCTGATGAAGGTTTATAATGTTATGGAGCAGTTTACTGATGTCCTGATGCAGGTTTATAATGTTTGGGAGCATCTTATTGATGTCCTGGTGCAGGTTTACAATGTTTGGGAGCAGGTTATTGATGTCCTGATGCAGGTTTATAATGTTTGGGAGCAGATTATTGATGTCCTGATGCTGGTTTATAATGTTTGGGAGCAGCTTATTGATGTCCTGATGCCGGTTTATAATGTCTGGGAGTAGCTTATTGATGTCCTGATGGTTTATAATGTCTGGGAGCAATTTATTGATGTCCTGATGCTGGTTTATAATGTTAGGGAGCAGCTTATTGATGTCCTGATGCAGGTTTATAATGTTAGGGAGCAATTTATTGATGTCCTGATGCAGGTTTATAATGTTAGGGAGCAGCTTATTGATGTCCTGATGCAGGTTTATAATGTTTGGGAGCATCTTATTGATGTCCTGATGCAGGTGTATAATGTTAGGTAGCAGCTTATTGATGTCCTGATGCTGGTTTATAATGTTATGGAGCAGATTATTGATGTCCTGATGCAGGTTTATAATGTTAGGGAGCAGTTTATTGATGTCCTGATGCAGGTTTATAATGTTAGGGAGCAGATTATTGATGTCATGTACTCGTGCCTCTGGATAGCACAACGTGTTTTCTCCAGGGACTGAGAACTGTCAAATACAACGGCCGGAGAAGGGGATGGAGAAATCCGCCCATTCCCACCCCTCACACAATTTCGCTGAACCTTTCACAGGCCCACAAGTAGCAGGATAACGTTTGCCCGCTGCTCCTGGTGATAGGTCCAAACCTCCCACAGCACTGGTTACTACTGGCCTCGAAACCAACACCTGAGTTTTCTATCTATTTTCATGGTTCTTCAGTTTTGTAAACAACCAATATTTTTCAGTCATGGCTTATTGTTTATATAATTTTCATGCTAATCAAACTATTCAATTACCACTTGTGCCCATTGTCATCCTATGGAGGCATAGCCATGGTAGCCAAAATAATGGCCTGCCCAGCATTTTTATATATGACCATAAGCATGATGGGATGTTAACCTGTTAGAGCTCTAGGGGCGCTATTTCATTTTTGGATAAAAAACGTTCCCGTTTTAAGCGCGATATTTTGTCACGAAAAGATGCTCGACTATGCATATTCTTGACAGAAAAAAGAAAAAAGAAAACACTCTGAAGTTTCAGAATCTGCAAAGATTTTGTCTGTAAGTGCCCCAGAACTCATTCTACAGGCGAAACCAAGATGATGCATCACCCAGGAATTAGCAGAATTTCTGAAGCTCTGTTTTCCATTCTCTCCTTATATGGCTGTGAATGCGCAACGAATGAGCCTACACTTTCTGTCGTTCGCCCAAGGTCTTAGCAGCATTGTGACGTATTTGTAGGCATATCATTGGAAGATTGACCATAAGAGACTACATTTTCCAAGTGTCCGCCTGGTGTCCTGCGTCGAATTCGGTGCGCAATTGCCAGCTGCTTCTACTTTACCATTTGATTCAGGGGAGAAAGCATGTGTCCAAGAACGATGTATCAATGAAGAGATATGTGAAAAACACCTTGATGATTGATTCTAAACAACGTTTGCCATGTTTTCAGTCGATATTATGGAGTTAATTTGGAAAAAAGTTCGCGTTTTGAGGACTGAATTTTCAGATTTTTTTTGGTAGCCAAATGTGATGTATAAAACGGAGCTATTTCTAATACACAAGGAATCTTTTTGGAAAAACTGAGCATCTGCTATCTAACTGAGAGTATCCTCATTGAAAACATCAGAAGTTCTTCAAAGGTAAATTATTTTATTTGAAGGCTTTTATGTTTTTGTTAATGTTGCGTGCTGGATGCTAACGCTAATGCTAACGCTAAATGCTAACGCGAAATGCTAACGCTAGCTAGCTACTTTTACACAAATGATTGTTTTCCTATGGTTGAGAAGCATATTTTGAAAATCTGAGATGACAGTGTTGTTTACAAAAGGCTAAGCTTGAGAGATGGCATATTTATTTCATTTCATTTGCGATTTTCATAAATAGTTAACGTTGTGTTATGCTAATGAGCTTGCTGATAGATTTACACAATCCTGGATACAGGGGGTTTTTCATAGCTAAACGTGACGCAGAAAACGGAGCGATTTGTCCTAAACAAATAATCTTTCAGGAAAAACTGAACATTTGCTATCTGAGAGTCTCCTCATTGAAAACATCTGAAGTTCTTCAAAGGTAAATGATTTTATTTGAATGCTTTTCTGTTTTTTTGTGTAAATGTTGCCAGCTGAATGCTAATGCTAAATGCTACGTTAGCCATCAATACTGTTACACAAATGCTTGTTTTGCAATGGTTGAGAAGCATATTTTGAAAATCTGAGATGACAGTGTTGTTAACAAAAGGCTAAGCTTGAGAGCTAGCATATTTATTTCATTTCATTTGCGATTTTCATGAATAGTTAACGTTGCGTTATGGTAATGAGCTTGAGTCTGTATTCACGATCCCGGATCCGGGATGGGGAGATCAGAAAATTGTTTAATTTACTCAAGAACCACACCTGTGTGGAAGCATCTGCTTTCAATATACTTTGTATCCCTCATTTACTAAAGCGTGTCCATTATTTTAGAAGTTACCTGTACATGCTACATGTTAGACTTTTTGGGCTTTTCTGGAAAGCTGGTGGGGGATACTATTTATAAATCATGGTTGATTTAAGCAATAAGGCTTGTTGTATATTGGCCAATATACCACGGCTAAGGGCTGTTCTTAGCCGTGGTATATTGGCCATACACCACAACCTGAGGTGCCTTATTGCTATTATAAACTGGTTACCAACCTAAATAAAACAGTAAGCAAGTATTTTTGTGTCATACCCGTGGTATATTGTCTGATATACACAAGGCGGAAATGCTGTTTCAACCAATCAGCATCCAGGACCCAAACTAACCGGTTCATAATATGGTTTAGCTTTCAACAGGTTGATATGTATGATGTGATTTAGATGAAGTCTATGAGCTTTGGTGAGCTTTGGTGTAACAATGTTCAATGTTCCCTACATTTTTATGGAGTCTAAACCTTTTATTGGTTAATCTGCCGGATCCTGAACTAAGAACCTAGCTTAAGGAAGATTCTCAGTTCAAAGGATTTTTTTGTCCAGTTTTACACTAAATCTGTGTCTGGGAAATTGGTCTTATAGGTTCGTAAGTAACTGAGGGTGATTTAATTAACTCACATCTGCCTGGACGATGATGCAGTCCTGGTCCTTGTCCACCTGTAGCTGGGGGATGACGGGCAGCGCATCCTGTGACTCCGACATGGCCATGACCACGGCCAGCGCCTCTTCCTCCTCAGCCTCCATCTTCTCCTTGCACTTCTGGTGCTGCGTCACGTCCTCACTGTACGCCCCCACAGCCCCCCCTCCCCCTGGCATGTCCCCAACCTGCTCTGGCGATAGCACGGCCACCTCCGACTGGAAGGTGACGCTGGTGGCATCGCCGGCTGCCGATATTGAGGTTTCCAAGAGGTCTTCCATGGAGGAATTGAGCTCGCCTGAGGCGTTCAAGGCACAGAACTTCTCCTCCACGGGGGTGAAGCAGCTGTCCTCGCTGGTGATAAGGGTGGTGGCTCCCCCCATGTGGCCCCCTGTGGAGAGGCCTTCGCCTCCAGAGGTGCTAGCAGAAAGGCTGGTCGACACCCACTGGAGGTCCAGCTTAGAGACTCTTGAGGTGGGCGGGGTGCAGAGGACCTTGGGCCCCTCGGGGGTGGTGGATCGGGAGGGCTTTGGTCTGTGAATCTGTCTGGAGGGGACGTGTCGCTCCTGGGTGAAGCAGGGGGAGGGGATCTGCTTTTCAGGGTCCTTGCTGCTACAGGGCTTCTGCTGGTGGAACATGCGCTGGGCGCCAGGGGAGAAGGAGGAGGCAGAAGATGCCAGCTTGCTTGGGACGAAACTCTGGGGTCGGGGTTTGGGATCGCTGTCAGGGCCCGGGAAGGAGGTGGAGCGCGCGGGGAGGCTAGGGGCTTGGCTGGAAGAGGAGGAGTTCAGAAACTGGCTGAGGAGGCAGTTACGTGCCCGAACAGGGAGCTTTGGGTGCCCGACATGGGCCCCACTGCACGCGGAAGCTGCCATATCGGGATGCCAGGTACTAGTCGAAATGGCCACTAACTTCTCAGTTATATCCTCAGGACTTGCTTCCACCTTGCCAAAGCAACCTCTCCCTCCCTTTCCACTGGCTAGCTGAATCGTATGCGTTGGTGTGTTGCTATCGGTCATGTTGGGCGAGTTCTGAGGTGAGGAGGGCTTCAGGAAGGCGGCGCTGACCAGTTCATGTGCCTCACTGGCGCTGTACTCCATGATCTCCAGGCTCAGATTGAGGGCGTCCAGGATGTCCATCTCCTCGGCGATGGCGAGCAAGCGGCGGCGCATGCGGGCGTAGTGCGTGGAGCTGATGATGCTAAGCATGTCCAGGAGTTTGACGAAGACATGCGGCACTCGGGCCACCATGCGCGCGGCACTCAGGAAAATGCGGCGAGACAACTTACCCACCATGGAGTGGGAGTTGTCGGTGGACTGCAGCGCGAAGCTCAGCAAGGGAAGCAGCTTCTGATACCTGGAGAGAGGAGAAGGGCAACTTAAAAGCCTGTGTCTCAAATGACTCCCTATTCCCTAGAAAGTGTAGAATTTTTTGCAATAAATGCACTGTGTGAGATACAAATGTAGGATTCAAGATAGTGTTATCCAGAATGGAGAGTGGTTATGAGCCTACATATTATTACTTGAAAAAAAGGTTTAGCATTTCCATAATGCTACGAACATTACAAATAGCCCAAACTACTGAATAACAAACTACAAATCAGGACACCATTTCTAATAAAGTTTGAGGTGTTTATTAAAAGGCCCAGATAATATATAATAGAACCTTAGGAGTTTGGCATTGCACATTTAGATTAATGGACCAGGTCAAGGCTATGTGTCAAAGGCTACGCACTCCAGTCTATACCAGGCTATACCTACTCAGTGGCCTTGTGGTTAGAGTGTCCGCCCTGAGACTGGGAGTTTGATTCCCGGCCGAGTCATACCAAAAACTGTAAAAATGGGACCCGGGGCGGCAGGTGGCGCTATTTTAACTCACATTAGGCTGTCAACCATGTCCAATCACCATCTCCATGTTTCAAAAGCCAATCATGTATAGCTTCTCATTCTTTGGAAGAAGGACACAGTCTCACACCACTCCATATTTTGAACAATGGAGGGTGCGACGCTATTGGATGACTCTTTCAACCACTTGTGAAAAAAAGAGCGACGTCCAGACAGTGCACGATCGAGAAAGAACTGTAGCTAGCTAGCTAGCCAACCTTCTCCAACTTTCTCTTGGGCTATCAGATTAAAAACATGAATTATACTGCAATGCTGATATTAACCACAGCCAACTTGTTTTCCAACAATATAATTTAAATTGTAACCTCTAACTTGTGGCTATCAATAGCTGCTACATAGCTTAGCTACCTGGCAAGCTAGCTAGCTAGCTAGCATGGTAACAGTATAGTACATTTACAGTAACTCTTTTTCATAGGTAAGAGAACTGTCCACGAAAAATATAATGCTATCTGCTAACATTACCATGGCTAAGTTATTACCCATTTTAGTAAATGCTATTCAGCTAGCTAAGTTCATTAGCTATCTAGCTAATGTTTGCTATCTATGTAAACAGCTTTGCTATCTATGTAAACAGGTCACACATATCATTCGGTAACGTTACAATAGCATTGACTTTCAATGGGGGGAGCTAGCAACGTTTAATTTTGACTAGTTATTACTGTATGTGATTATGCCTGCTAAATTAGATAATCCTGTCACGCCCTGGCCTTAGTTATCTTTGTTCTCTATATTATTTTGATTAGGTCAGGGTGTGACATGGGGGATTAATGTGTTTTGTCTGGTCTAGGGGTTTTGTATGTTTATGGGATGTTTTCTAGTCTAGGTATTTATGTATGTCATGTACTGTCATGTTGTGTCTTGTCTCTGTCCTTTCCCTTCACCCTGTCTCCCTCTGCTGGTCGTTGTTAGGTTACCTTTTCTCCTCCTCTTTCCCCCAGCTGTGCCTTGTCTCCTCCTAACTACCCATTCACCCCGTTTCCCACCTGTTCCCTTTTTCCCTCTGATTAGGTCCCTATATCTCTCTCTGTTTTTGTTCCTGTCCTTGTCGGATTCTTGTTTGTTGTGTTTCATGCCTGAACCAGACTGTCGTCATGTTTGCTGTAACCTTGTCTTGTCCTGTCGGAATCTGCCGGTCCGTCTGAGCCTACCTATGTTTGGTAATTAAAGAAGCTCTGTCTAAGTTAATTCGCTTTTGGGTCCTCATTCACGCACCGTAACAGAAGAATCCGACCAAGAATGGACCCAGCGACTTCGGATCCTCTCCACTCAGCCGTCGGGATCCAGGGAGCGATGCTAGGCAGACACGAGCAGGAAGTGTCTGCTGCTCGACATGCCGTTGAGACCCTGGCCACCCAAGTCTCCAACCTCACAGAACAGGTTCACCATCTCCGCCTCGATCCACCGGCCACTTCCAGGGCTTTCGAATCTCCGGAGCCCAGAATCAATAACCCGCCGTGTTACTCTGGGGAGCCCACTGAATGCCGCTCGTTCCTCACCCAGTGTGATATTGTGTTTTCTCTCCAGCCCAACACTTACTCCAGGAGCACTGCTCGTGTCGCCTACGTCATATCTCTCCTTATTGGACGGGCTCGTGAGTGGGGCACGGCAATCTGGGAGGCAAGGGCTGAGTGTACTAACCAGTATCAGGACTTTAAGGAGGAGATGATACGGGTTTTTGATCGATCTGTTTTTGGGGAGGAGGCTTCCAGGGCCCTGTCTTCCCTATGTCAAGGCAATCGATCCATAACAGACTACTCTATTGAGTTTCGCACTCTTGCTGTCTCCAGTGGCTGGAACGAGCCGGCCTTGCTCGCTCGTCTTCTGGAGGGTCTCCGCGCAGAGGTAAAGGATGAGATTCTCTCCCGGGAGGTTCCTTCCAGCGTGGATTCCTTGATTGAACTCGCTATTCGCATTGAGCGACGGGTTGATCTTCGTCACCGAGCTCGTGGAAAGGAGCTCGCGCTCTCCGTCGCCCCCCTCTCCGCATCACTACCATCTTCCTCTGCCGGCTCGGGTGCTGAGCCCATGCAGCTGGGAGGTATCCGCATCTCGACTAAGGAGAGGGAACGGAGAATCACCAACCGCCTTTGTCTCTATTGCGGTTCCGCTGGTCATTTTGTCACTTCATGTCCAGTAAAAGGCCAGAGCTCGTCAGTAAGCGGAGGGCTACTGGTGAGCGCTACTACTCCTGTCTCTCCTTCAAGATCCTGCACTACCTTGTCGGTCCATCTACGCTGGACCGGTTCGTCAGCTTCCTGCAGTGCCTTAATAGACTCTGGGGCGGAGGGCTGTTTTATGGACGAGACCTGGGCTCGGGAACATGACATTCCTCTCAGACAGTTAAAGGAGCCCACGGCCTTGTTCGCCCTGGATGGTAGTCCTCTCCCCAGGATTCAGCGTGAGACGCTACCTTTAACCCTCACTGTTTCTGGTAATCATAGTGAAACCACTTCTTTTTTAATTTTTCGTTCACCTTTTACACCTGTTGTTTTGGGCCATCCCTGGCTAGTTTGTCATAATCCTTCCATTAATTGGTCTAGTAATTCTATCCTCTCCTGGAACGTCTCTTGTCATGTGAAATGTTTAATGTCTGCTATCCCTCCTGTTTCCTCTGTCTCTTCTTCACAGGAGGAGCCTGGTGATTTGACAGGGGTGCCGGAGGAATATCACGATCTGCGCACGGTGTTCAGTCGGTCCAGGGCCACCTCTCTTCCTCCACACCGGTCGTATGATTGTAGTATTGATCTCCTTCCGGGAACCACCCCCCCCCGGGGTAGACTATACTCTCTGTCGGCTCCCGAACGTAAGGCTCTCGAAGATTATTTGTCTGTAGCTCTTGACGCCGGTACCATAGTCCCCTCCTCCTCTCCCGCCGGAGCTGGGTTTTTTTTTGTCAAGAAGAAGGACGGGTCTCTGCGCCCCTGCATAGATTATCGAGGGCTGAATGACATAACAGTGAAGAATCGTTATCCGCTTCCTCTTATGTCGTCAGCCTTCGAGATCCTGCAGGGAGCCAGGTTTTTCACTAAGTTGGACCTTCGTAACGCTTACCATCTCGTGCGCATCAGGGAGGGGGACGAGTGGAAGACGGCGTTTAACACTCCGTTAGGGCACTTTGAATACCGGGTTCTTCCTTTCGGCCTCGCTAACGCTCCAGCTGTCTTTCAGGCATTAGTCAATGATGTCCTGAGAGACATGCTGAACATCTTTGTTTTCGTTTACCTTGACGATATCCTGATTTTTTCACCGTCACTCCAGATTCATGTTCAGCACGTTCGACGTGTCCTCCAGCGCCTTTTAGAGAATTGTCTTTTTGTGAAGGCTGAGAAGTGCACTTTTCATGCCTCCTCCGTCACATTTCTCGGTTCTGTTATTTCCGCTGAAGGCATTAAGATGGATCCCGCTAAGGTCCAAGCTGTCATTGATTGGCCCGTCCCTAAGTCACGCGTCGAGCTGCAGCGCTTTCTCGGCTTCGCGAACTTCTATCGTCGTTTCATCCGTAATTTCGGATGAAATCAATACTGCGGTCATTCATCTGTTGACAGCCTTCGTGAACAACTGCTCTGTTCTACATCGTGGATTTTCCCTCACACTTTTAGAAGTGAAATAATTTTTTGCACTCGCCGCCTCGAATGGGAGCTCTACCCCTTTAAGCACTGGGATAAAATGGTTTTATTTTTCTTATTTCACTTCTAAAAGTGTGAGGGAAAATCCACGATGTAGAACAGAAAACAAAAAATAAAAATAATTTTTTTTCTCACAGCCCTTACTTCTGTCAAGACGTGCTTTAAGTGGTCCGTTTCCGCCCAGGGAGCTTTTGATCTCCTCAAGAATCGTTTTACATCCGCTCCTATCCTTGTTACACCTGACGTCTCTAGACAGTTCGTTGTCGAGGTTGACGCGTCAGAGGTGGGCGTGGGAGCCATTCTTTCTCAGCGCTCCCTCTCTGACGACAAGGTCCACCCATGCGCGTATTTTTCTCATCGCCTGTCGCCGTCGGAACGTAACTATGATGTGGGTAACCGCGAACTGCTCGCCATCCGGTTAGCCCTAGGCGAATGGCGACAGTGGTTGGAGGGGGCGACCGTTCCTTTTGTCGTTTGGACTGACCATAGGAACCTTGAGTACATCCGTTCTGCCAAACGACTTAATGCGTGTCAGGCGCGTTGGGCGCTGTTTTTCGCTCGTTTCGAGTTCGTGATTTCTTATCGTCCGGGCTCTAAGAACACCAAGCCTGATGCTTTGTCTCGTCTCTTCAGTTCTTCAGTAGCCTCCACTGACCCCGAGGGGATTCTCCCTGAGGGGCGTGTTGTCGGGTTGACTGTCTGGGGAATTGAGAGGCAGGTAAAACAAGCGCTCACTCACACTCCGTCGCCGCGCGCTTGTCCTAGGAACCTTCTTTTCGTTCCCGTTCCTACTCGTCTGGCCGTTCTTCAGTGGGCTCACTCTGCCAAGTTAGCCGGCCACCCTGGCGTTCGGGGTACGCTTGCTTCCATTCGCCAGCGTTTTTGGTGGCCCACCCGGGAGCATGACACGCGTCGTTTCGTGGCTGCTTGTTCGGTCTGCGCGCAGACTAAGTCCGGTAACTCTCCTCCTGCCGGCCGTGTCAGGCCGCTTCCTATTCCCTCTCGACCGTGGTCTCACATCGCCTTAGATTTTGTCACCGGACTGCCTTCGTCAGCGGGGAAGACTGTTATTCTTACGGTTGTCGATAGGTTCTCTAAGGCGGCTCATTTCATTCCCCTTGCTAAGCTTCCTTCTGCTAAAGAGACGGCACAAATCATCATCGAGAATGTTTTCAGAATTCATGGCCTTCCGTCAGACGTCGTTTCGGACAGAGGTCCGCAATTCACGTCTCAATTTTGGAGGGAGTTTTGCCGTTTGATTGGGGCTTCCGTCAGTCTCTCTTCCGGCTTTCACCCCCAGTCTAACGGTCAAGCAGAACGGGCCAATCAGACTATTGGTCGCATCTTACGCAGTCTTTCTTTTCGTAACCCTGCGTCTTGGTCAGAACAGCTCCCCTGGGCAGAATACGCCCACAACTCGCTTCCTTCGTCTGCGACCGGGCTATCTCCTTTTCAGAGTAGCCTCGGGTACCAGCCTCCGCTGTTCTCATCTCAGTTCGCCGAGTCCAGCGTCCCCTCCGCTCAGGCTTTTGTCCAACGTTGCGAGCGCACCTGGAAGAGGGTCAGGTCTGCACTTTGCCGTTATAGGACGCAGACTGTGAGGGCTGCTAATAAGCGTAGAACTAAGAGTCCTAGATATTGTCGCGGTCAGAGAGTTTGGCTCTCCACTCAGAACCTTCCCCTTAAGACGGCTTCTCGCAAGTTGACCCCGCGGTTCATTGGTCCGTTCCGTATTTCTCGGGTCATTAATCCTGTCGCAGTTCGACTTCTTCTTCCGCGATACCTTCGTCGCGTCCACCCGGTCTTCCATGTCTCCTGCATCAAGCCCGTCCTTCGCGCCCCCGCTCGTCTTCCCCCCCCCCCCCCCCCCCATCCTTGTCGAGGGCGCACCCATCTACAGGGTCCGTAGAATTTTGGACATGCGTCCTCGGGGCCGTGGTCACCAGTACCTCGTAGATTGGGAGGGGTACGGTCCTGAGGAGAGGAGTTGGGTTCCCTCTCGGGACGTGCTGGACCGTGCGCTGATCGAGGATTTCCTCCGTTGCCGCCAGGTTTCCTCCTCGAGTGCGCCAGGAGGCGCTCGGTGAGTGGGGGGTACTGTCATGTACTGTCAAGTTGTGTCTTGTCTCTGTCCTTTCCCTTCACCCTGTCTCCCTCTGCTGGTCGTTGTTAGGTTACCTTTTCTCCTCCTCTTTCCCCCAGCTGTGCCTTGTCTCCTCCTAACTACCCATTCACCCCGTTTCCCACCTGTTCCCTTTTTCCCTCTGATTAGGTCCCTATATCTCTCTCTGTTTTTGTTCCTGTCCTTGTCGGATTCTTGTTTGTTGTGTTTCATGCCTGAACCAGACTGTCGTCATGTTTGCTGTAACCTTGTCTTGTCCTGTCGGAATCTGCCGGTCCGTCTGAGCCTACCTATGTTTGGTAATTAAAGAAGCTCTGTCTAAGTTAATTCGCTTTTGGGTCCTCATTCACGCACCGTAACAATGTAAGTCTATGGTTGCCTAGATTGGTTCTCAATTAGAGGCAGGTGTTTATCGATGTCTCTCATTGGGAACCATATTTAGGCAGCCATGTTCTTTGGGTATTTTGTGGGTGATTGTCTTCTGTCTTAGTGTCATTGCACCAGATAGGACTGTTTCGGTTTTCACATTTGTTGTTTTGTATTTTGTAGTGTTCTCGGTTATCGTCTATATTAAACATGATGAACACTAACCACACTGCATTTTGGTCCTCTTCTCCTTCAACGGAAGAAACCGTTACAAATCCCGTGCTGCTCAGTAGGTAGAGCATGGCGCTTACAATGCCAGCATGAAAAAAAAGTATGAAAATGTATGCACTCACAACTGTAAGTCGCTAAATTACGTAAATGTACTGTAAATAAGGCTTTGATATCCAGGTTGTAAACTTGTCAAGCCACAGCTACTGTAAAATGCCCTGCAGTGCATTCAGAAAGTATTCCGACTCCTTGACATTTTTCACATTTTGTTACATTACAGCCTTATTCTAAAATGGATTAAATGTTTTTTAACCTCATCAAGGTACACACAATACCCCATTTATGTAAGTATTCAGACCCTTTACTCAGTACTTTGTTGAAGCACCTTTGGCAGCGATTACAGCCTTGATTCTTCCTGGGTATTACGTTACAAGCTTGGCACACATGTATTTGGGGACATTCTTCTCTGAAAATCCTCTCAAGCTCTGTCAGGCTGTATGGGGAGCATCGCTGCACAGCTATTTTCAGGTATCTCCAGAGATGTTCTATCTGGCTCAAGTCCGGGCTCTGGCTGGGCCACTCAAGGACATTCAGAGACTTGTCCCGAAGCCACTCCTGCGTTGTCCTGGCTATGTGCTTAGGGTCGGTGTCCGGTTGGAAGGTGAAACTTTGTCCCAGTCTGTGATTCTAAAGCGCTCGGGAGCAGGTTTTCATCAAGGATCTCTCTGGACTTTGCTCCGTTCATCTTTCCCTCGATCCTGACTAGTCTCCCAGTACCTGCCGCTGAAAAACATCCCCACAACATGATGCTGTGTCCAACATGCTTCACCGTAGGGATGGTGCCAGGTTTCCTTCAGACGTGATGTTTGGCATTCAGGCCAAACAGTTCAATCTTGGTTTCATCAGACCAGAGAATCTTGTTTCTCATGGTCTGAGAATCCTTTAGGTGCCTTTTTGGCCGACTCTTAAGCTGTCATGTGCCTTTTACAGATGAATGGCTTCCATCTGGGTACTCTACCATAAAGGCCTGATTGGTGGAGTGCTGCAGAGATGGTTGTCCTTCTGGAAGGTCCTCCCATCTCCACAGAGGAACTCTGGAGCTCTGTCAGAGTGACCATAGGGTTCTTGGTCACCTCCATGGCCAATCTCCTGATTGCTCAGTTTGGCCAGGCGGCCAGCTCTAGGAAGAGTCTTTAAGAATGATAGAGGCCACTGTGTTCTTTGGGACCTTCAATACTGCAGGATATTTTTTGGTACCCTTCCCCAGATCTGTGCTTCGACACAATCCTGTCTCGGAGCTCTACGGACAATTTCTTCGAACTAATGGCTTGGTTTTTGCTCTGACATGCACTGTCAACTGTGGGACCTTATATAAACAGGTGTGTGCCTTTCCAAATCATGTCCAATCAATAGAATTTACCACAGGTGGACTCCAATCAAGTTGAAGAAACAGTTCAAGGAAGATCAATGGAAACAGGATGCACCTGAGCTATTTGTGGTATTTCTGTATTGTTTTTTATTTTTGCAAAAATTTCTAAAAACGTATTTTCTCTTTGTCATTATGGAGTATTGTGTGTAGATTGATGAGAACATGTTTTATTTAATCCATTTTAGAATAAGGCTGTAACTTAACAAAATGTGGAAAAAGTCAAGGGATCTAAACACTTTCTGAATGCACTGTATATACTTACGTACTTGTTTATGAATTAAAATCAGTCAGTCCATGATATAGCCTAGTTGATATAGTCTGTTGACTAATTTGCCATGGTGATTGATTAGCCTACTTGCTTGAATACCGAAAATGTTCCAATAATACCATGCATTCTTATAGGCTTACTATTTTAGCCCAGTTTACATTAGGTTTGACATGTATTGCTAGTTGTTCTTGTGGTAGTCATTCATCCTGCTAATTTCAGATGTCCAAAAAGCCCCACAAGTGAGTGGATGTCTCGCTTGCGGACATTTGCCACCACAGGGGATTGGCTTGCTGATGCGGGAAACAGGCCAGCTCCGAGGCAGGTATGACCTCTTTCAGAAGGTATATGGTAAATGGCAAAACATGCATTGGCCTATAACATTTGAACTGTGTGTTCATCCAGAAAACATGCTGTGTTACTAGAAATACCTGTCATTAAATGTAGGCCTTTACTACTAATGCAAACAGCAACTTAATTATAATATCTGGCCATCAAATTGTCATTGCATTTTGTAGCAAAGTATACACAGTGTTGAGGTGCTGGCTAGCGGAGTAAAACACTTGAAGAAGAAAAGGAGAGCCGCACGCTCTAGGAGCTCAGATGCAATCATTTAATAACTAACGTTTCCACAGACAAGCCCCTTAGTTCCAGTGAAGGGGAATTTTAACACTATAGCATACAATGACATTCTAGATGATTCTGGCCTTCCAACTTTGTGGCAACAAAACAAGGTCCATACAGAAATGGTTTGTCGAGATAGGCATGGAATAACTTGACTGGCCTCACTAATGCTCTTGAGGCTGAATGAAGTCCCCGCAGCAATGTTCCAACATCTAGTGGAAAGCCTTCCCAGAAGAGTGAAGGCTGTTATTGCAGCAAAGGGGGGACCAACTCCATATTAATGCCCATGATTTTGGAATGAGCAGGTGTCCACAAGCAGGTGTCCATATCCGCATTACCGTTCAAAAGTTTGGGGTCACTTAGAAACGTCCTTGTTTTTTGTCCATTAAAATAACATCAAATTGATCAGAAATACAGTGTAGACATTGTTATTGTTGTAAATGACTACTGTAGCTGGAAATGGCTGATTTTTTTATGGAATATCTACATAGGCGTACAGAGGCCCATTATCAGCAACCATCACTCCAGTGTTCCAATGACACGTTGTGTTAGCTCATCCAAGTTGATCATTTTAAAAGGCTAATTGATCATTAGAAAACCTTTTTGCAATTATGTTAGCAGAACTGAAAACTGTTGTTCTGATTAAAGAAGCAATACAATTGGTATTCTTTGGATTAGTTGAGTATCTGGAGCATCAGCATTTGTGGGTTTGATTACAGGCTCAAAATGGCCAGAAACACTTGGCCAAGCACTTTCTTCTGAAATCTCGTCAGTCTATTCTTGTTCTGAGAAATTAAGGATATTCCATGCGAGAAATTGCCAAGAAACTGAAGATCTCGTACAACACTGTGTACTACTCCCTTCACAGAACAGCGCAAACGGGCTCTAACCAGAATAGAAAGAGGAGTGGGAGGCCCAACTGAGCAAGAGGACAAGTACATTAGTGTCTAGTTTGAGAAACAGACGCCTCACAAGTCCTCAACTTGCAGCTTCATTAAATAGTACCCGCAAAACACCAGTCAACAGTGAAGAGGCAACTCCAGTTCCTCTGTCCAGTGTCTCTGTTCTTTTGACCACCATTTTTAATGGCCAGTCTGAGGTATGTATTTTTATTTTCAACTCTGCCTAGAAGGCCAGCATCCCGGAGTCGACTCTTCACTGTTGACGTTGAGACTTGTGTTTTGTACTATTTAATGAAGCTGCCAGGTGAGGACTTGTGAGGTGGTCAACAGTCAACAGTACATTTTCTGAAATTGACCATATTCAATTGTCATTGTAATTGAGCAGACACTGAACACACAGGGACATGTACCGAACCCAATGCTCAGTTACTGATGACTGGAATGTAGATTTCAGGAGCAGGACAAGACACCCTCTTTTTTGACTGATGACTGACATAAGAGAATGTACGTGATAAACCTATCTGGCTTATACTGTATAATTATGGTGGTCATAATGCTTCATGACAGTGTCACATAGAGTATTTTCTTAGTCCAAGTAAAGTGACACAGGATGGTCATAATGCTTCATGACAGTGTCACAGAGTATTTTCTTAGTCCAAGTAAAGTGACACAGGGTGGTCATAATGCTTCATGACAGTGTCACAGAGTATTTTCTTAGTCCAAGTAAAGTGACACAGGGTGGTCATAATGCTTCATGACAGTGTCACAGAGTATTTTCTTAGTCCAAGTAAAGTGACACAGGATGGTCATAATGCTTCATGACAGTGTCATAAAGTGCATTCTCTTAGTCCAAGTAAAGTGACACAGGATGGTCATAATGCTTCATGACAGTGTCACATAGAGTATTCTCTTAGTCCAAGTAAAGTGACACAGGATGGTCATAATGCTTCATGACAGTGTCACATAGAGTATTCTCTTAGTCCAAGTAAAGTGACACAGGATGGTCATAATGCTTCATGACAGTGTCACATAGAGTATTTTCTTAGTCCAAGTAAAGTGACACGGGATGGTCATATTTCTTCATGACAGTGTCACATAGTTTTTTCTAAAAGTTATTTAAAAAAAAACATGACTGTAAATAATGAATTACTACAACAACAAAGGATTTAAGAAACAATCTTTCAAATGAAAGGAATCTTCTTGTCAGGGAATACATGTAGGTTTTGACATAAAATAACGCATTGTATATTACAACAAGTGTAAATACATAGGGTCATAACCATTTTATGACATATGACATGATGGACAACTCTGCTCGGGGGGCTTCAGAGATGTGTCTACGGATTTCACACCCAGGAGGTAAAATTAATCAAACTTATAGGGTAAAACTACATGCATTCTCTTTTCTGATTATGGTATCTAATTTCAGTCACTCTCGTGTTCAGCACCTACAGCTCCGCTGTTGCTCAAACTCCTCCATTGAGGACTGCATTGAACTTGTTATCATCGGTAAATATGACATTTTTTGTCACATTTTTCGTCAACTACTATAGCTATGCTGCGATGATAGAACACTGGTTCCTATAATCCTTATGACATGTGACTTGGTCTCCTCCTCTGTTCATTGTTACTATTAGGTTTTTCTCTCTCTTTGGCAGTTCAATAGGCAAAGGTTTTGGGGGCTCTCATGTGTCTGCAGCAAGACAAACCTTAACTTGGCAAGGAAGCCTTCTCAGGTGAATAAAATACAGGCTAACCTGATTTGTAATGATCTTTTTAATGTGAACAGTATAACCTTAAATCATCTCAAATGAACTACGTATTCTTTACAGACACATGTCGGTAAAGGGCTCCTGAGTGGCGCAGCGGTCTAAGGCACTACAGTCCCTGGTTCGATTCCAGGCTGTATCACATCCGGCCTGTGATTGGGAGTCCCATAGGGTGGCGCACAATTGGCCCAGCGTCGTCCGGGTTTGCCCGGCGTAGAATTTGTTCTTAACTGACTTAGCTAGTAAAATAAAAGTAAAATAAATATACAGTATATCCGTAGCCTGGCCAAGTTGTCTACAGCCTCTGAGTGTTCCTATCATATTAGTCTTGTTTTGCATTCTGACTTTTTCATTTTCAGGAGAGCTGATTGTTGTGTGGACTACCTGCTCAGGAAGACTGGGAAGGCCATGCAGGACATGGACCCTGATTCGGAGGGGACACATTCTGAGGACTATGCAATGGACACCACAGTTGGCAGTCTTCTGGATGACTTCACCATTCCCGCTGCTCTGCTGCCAGCCCCACCCAGGCTGCTCCCACTAGAGTCCAACATGTTCATCCAGTGCCAAGCCTGCGGCCACCAGTACCTGGCCTGCTTCACCTACAGCCCAGTCTGCTGCCAGCCAACT